>NW_025936658.1:0-2377 GCF_000764305.2 Hyalella azteca | reverse complement strand
TTCTCGGCTAATGGTACCGAGGAATAGTAGTTATCAGCATAGATGGTTGCTCCATTTTTCAGAAGAGGCTTTGCCAGTTTGAGAACAATTGACTCCGAATGGTTATGCTCAGGCACATTTGACAAATTGCCAGTGTATACTTCAAAATTCCATGTATATCCATTCACAGTGCAAAGCTTATATAGTTTGATGCTGTATTTATGTGACTTGCCAGGAATGTACTGTCTGAAGGAAATTCTTCCTCTGAATGGAACCAGCGACTCATCCACGACCAGTTTCTCTCCAGGAGAATACACCGATTTGAAGTTATTCTTCAACATATCAAGGATTGGTTCTATTTTGTGCAGTCTTCTGTTTTGTTCAAAGGTTTCATTATCGTTGAAATGCAGCATTCGCAGAAGGAGAAAAAATCGACTTCTAGTAATATTTCTTTTCACAAAATCATAGGCATAAAGTGTTTTCTTTGACCAATAGCATTCCATACTTGGCATGTTGACAAGGCCCATAGAGATCATGATGCCAAGAAACCTTTTTATTTCTTCATTATTTGTCAGTTTCCACTCTGATAGAAGTGACTTCCTAGTCACTCTTTGAGTTTCAAGAACTTGCTCTGCATATCTATTTGTTTCCTGAACAATATGCGATATAACATCGTCAGTTACAAACAATTTGAAGGCATCAATAGGTGAAACAGTTCCATCTGCTTCAGAAGGTACGGGTTGTACTAATAGTTGTTCATTTCCTGTGAAGGAGAATGATCTCGCTGGAGCTACGGTTGAATTCCATTCATTGCCTGCGTTGTCATCACATGCTGAGCTGGCATCATCATCTGAAACGTCATTTTTACTTGAATCGTTATCAGAACTACTTGCTGATTCACTTAGATCATAAGTTGGTGAAAAATCATTGCAGGTATCGGAGGAAGAATCAGCAGAATCTCCCGAATCAGGACTATCTGCTCCTTTTTCATCAGCATCATGTTTGGCATTTTCAGAACCTCCGCCTTTCCTGTAAAATCGAGATGGTTCCATGGGCCTGAAATGAGGATATTACATAATTAATTATATAGCAAACACTAAGTGTATCCAATAATCAACAATATATAATGAATACTTGAAGGATCTCACAAGAAATTTTACAAATAATATGCAGTGGTCGTGGTCACATATGGCGCATGTTGCTACAGATAATGGCTACAATTACTCTCCACATCGTGCACCTCTATTGGTGCACGGGGATTGTGACCCCATGTAGCGCACGATGCACAAAATGAACACAGCGTTTACTGTCCACATCATGTACCACATTTGTCCCACGGATTTTATAACACCAAATGTTTGTACTTATGTTCATAGAGTGACACACAACCTCTCGTCTTCCTGGCTCAATGGTGACTGAAGCAATCGTAGTTTGAACGAGATGCAGACGGGGTATAATGGCGATTCTCGGAGATGCGGTTAAAGTGTTAAGTATACTTGTATTTGCTGATTTTAAGTGGTAAATAAATTAATAGATGATTGATTTAAGAGACGGTTTTAGATACATAAAAACTAATTCTGACACAGGGTGTCGGAATTACGACACACAGGGTGTTGTTTACTGTCGTATTCTGACACAGCTCACACAGGGTGTTGGAATTACGAATAACGATTTTGAAGCACTGTTGGAATTAGTCTTGCAATATGCCGCATTTAGTCACACACAGTTTTGAAATTCAGCAATTTTGTAGATTTTAATTCTAACGGCTTTTAAATAAATATGGCAACAGTTTGTGACGTTTCATCATTGCTGGCACATAATGTGGTGTTTTGAGAGTGACGTAAACCAATCAGAACTCAAGTTTTGCATACGGTGATTTACTTATAGCCATTTATTTCTTGCTACCTCCTTAAGGTGTCGGAATATGGTGTGTTTATCCTATGCAAACTTCATGGAGCTGGAGGAAATATTTTGAGTTGACTTGTTTTTACGTTCTGCATGTTAGTTTTGGTGGGAGGCGGGAGTGGGAGCATTGAAGTATATAATACTGTGGATTGCAACTTTTGCAAGTTTGCAACAGTTGAAAATTTTATTAAACAAGTTTGCAAAGTGCAAACTGCAATTTTTTCAATAAGAAAAAAATGTATGACATTAGTGATTAGAGCCGAGAGATTTCATATCTACTGAAATTATATGATATCCGAGCTGCAATATTTCAGAAAGAATAGGACTTTTCCAGCCCTGACCTAAACTATGATTTATTTCTCCAAAAATTATGATGTTACTAAAATTTTCATCTGTTTCAGGTGTTTTCACGATCTTTTTTTTTTTTTTTTGTTATAGTGAACTGTATTCACTTGACCCATTTAAAATGGTGTGAAGTGTGTACAAGCCATCC
>NW_025936657.1:0-532 GCF_000764305.2 Hyalella azteca | reverse complement strand
TTCCTCCACTTCTGCTGCTCCGCGAAGTTTAAAAAATAGAACTCAGTACTCACTGCAGTGAGTGACAGAGAGCGCATTTTCTCGTCGACGAAAACTTGAGGTCACGGACAGACAGACAGACGGACAGACGGACAGACGGACATGGCGAGCACAATAGGGCATTTTTTCCATAAATGAGAAAATGCGATAAAAATCAGGGTTAGGTTCAAACAATCGCGTTGTAAGCTGAGAAGAATGTAATTTTTATTGGAAATAAATATATCTGCCTCCAAGTCTGATATGTGATTATCAATAAAAACCCATCAAGTAACTACCCTCATGATTGAAATTTAAATAACTTAAAACTTTAAATAACTTAAAATTTAAATAATTTAAATTTAAATAACAATCTAACTGGCCTTGAAATAGTAATTTAGCTACCCAACCCCAGAGATATCAATGCAACTAGCCTCATGATTATGATCTAACTAGCCTCAAGATGGCAATGTTACTAGCTTCATGATTACGATCTAACTAGCCTCATGATTATGAT
>NW_025936656.1:0-1076 GCF_000764305.2 Hyalella azteca | reverse complement strand
ACTGGGTAAAAAGGGACAGTTTTGAGCGTTTTTTTGTTAATAACTTCTTGCATGAAACATTTCACAAACAAGTTTAGGCTCATTTTATAGCTCTTTGCGAGGGCTATTGAATGGCATCTTCAAAAAAAATCCATGTGCTATTTGTAAAGTGCCAGACGCAATATAAAAGGCTCCTGAATTAATCTGGAATTGGGGTAGAAAGGGACACTTGAAATAAAACTTAATTTTAAACATGCAGTGTTTTAAAAATGCAGAGTGTACCTAAATATGCTAAACACTTTTAAACATGCAGAGTGTACTCGCTTAAACATGCTAAACACTTTTGAACATGCAGTGTACTCACCTATACCAGCAGTCCAGCAATACTCCAAAGTCATCCTCTTCCTTTTTGATGTAATGTAATGACGAGGATTGAGGAACTCAACAAGCTTCTTTAGGGAGTGATGAGTGAGCATTGCATTGAGTGACCTGGATGTTAGTTCTGCCTAACATCTGTCATCCATGCTGTTCTGCTGCACAAGAAGATTTTATTTAAATTTTAATTTTTGTTTAGATTTAAAATTTAAGCAAAAATCTTTCCGATTAACCCATATTTATCTTAACTGTGGCCTTGGCTAAGAGAGGATCTGCTGTAAATATGTTTCAGCGTTGTCCCTAATTACCCCAGGGGTTGTCCCTAATTACCCTGGGGGGGTGTCCCTTACTCCTTAGTACCCCGTTGCGCAGAAATGGCTGCCATTTTTTCTTTTTAATGAGATAGGCAAATTCCGTCAATTACATTTTCAAGCCCACACCTGTGTGCAACTTTTATGTAAGTAAAATTTTTTAATATGGTGAATATTTTTTTTTTGCTCCAGACCTTAGCAGAGGTACTTTTCCAAAGTTGCACTTTTCACACTTTTTTTCAGAGATTTTAATGAGATACCGGTAGTAAATGTTTGATCTCTTGACTAGCTTTATACATAATATATAGTATGTGGGTAGACACAACGCAACATCTTACTGCAAGTCTGCAACACAAATAAATAAATAATGTTTCTGGAACGCTTTGAGAGGCTTTGCCTAAACAGGGATAC
>NW_025936655.1:0-249 GCF_000764305.2 Hyalella azteca | reverse complement strand
TAGTATTTTATCGGGCATTGTAACTTTTACATGAAAATGATATGGATTATGGATGTAACGGTAATTAAAAAAGCTTTTAGATATGAACAGAATTATCTCTAGACAGAGGTTCACTACTCGTGCATAAAATAACACGTATTTCTCTACAGTTGTCACGGGTGTGCTCCGTGTTGTCGGGGGTGCAGGTGCAGACGATAACTAAACAATCTTTTAGATATCAACAGAATTATTCCCAGACAGAGGTTCACT
>NW_025936654.1:0-1245 GCF_000764305.2 Hyalella azteca | reverse complement strand
CAAGGTTGCATGCACGTGTTACCCCAAATAACTAATTTTACCCTAAAAACAGTCTGATTGTACAGCAAGTGTCAACTGAACATGTGACAATGCAGTCTGACGGCTCTAATGTGACCGCAACTACATAATCGTAAGCTTGATGTTTACATTTTTTGGCGGGAACTCATCGCAACTGATTTCCGGACAAGCTTCACTGCATTCTGATCCATCCAACATATCAGACACCTTACTTTTTTTTAAATAGTTGGCCGAAGATTGACAAATATATTAAATGCAAGAATTTCAATCTAAGTGTGTCGGCAAGATCTTCTGAAGGCGTAAATTTTGCTACTGAAGCGTCGCCAAAGATCTTGCAATATTCATCCACTCTCTGCAGTCTGCACAGTGGTGCTCTGCCTTGCTGAAGATTATAGAAAATTGTTGCTGAAGGTTCTAGAAGGTTGCCAAATGTGTCAATCACTTGGAGCTGTACGCTGGTCAGCTGGATGCCACATCCTGCAGACTGAGGCAGCTCATTGGTGTTTTGTTCTTTTGTTTTTCTTCCGTTCTGCTTCTGCGGAAAACGTCGCCTCACAGAAAGCATCGTTGGCAGCATCGCCAAAGCTTCTGGAAGGTTGGCTGGTTCGCCAAAGCTTCGGGAAGATTGGTAAATGGGGTCGGCAAGATCTTCTTAGAAGTAAATTTGTCTGCTAATTCGTCTCCAAAGATCTTTCAAATCTTTATCACTCTCTGCACCCTGGTAATTAGTAAACTGGCTAAATTGCCTTTGAATATTTCAAATTATAAAACATAAAACCGTTAAAACGTACATGTGAATCAGAGAAATTTATTGCAATGAGCCAATAACCTAAATAATTAGTATCTTGAAAATTATTTTCAAGTGTCTTCGCCATATTTTTAGCATAAATTTTGAGGTTAACAATACATTAGCATAATTTAAATTTTTACAACAAATAATTTGAACAAGTCCTAATGGGCAACTAGATTAAAATAATTTGTTTCCTACAATTTTTCAGAAAAACTTGCTATCAACTGATTAGTGATTAAGTTATCATTTATCAACTGGGCTAATATTTTAAATTTGCCATCAAAGACTCTAAGTGCAGACTTTTAATACAGTATCAAATCTATCAGTAGGTATCACTAAGTCACAGCACATATTTATTTTTATTAGGAGAAGAGGGAAACTACTTCAGTTAGAGACGCTATTATATACTTAATTATTACTTATAGTAATATTAGACT
>NW_025936653.1:0-783 GCF_000764305.2 Hyalella azteca | reverse complement strand
TATTTTCTTGTCTATGATTGGTGGATTTTGATTGAAAGGCCGTCAATGATTGGCTGATGAACTTACGATCTCTTAACTTTCTTTGAAAGTATGGGCCATGGTTAGTACTTATAAAGATTCCAAGAAAAAGAACTTTTACATAAGTCTACATTCTACTTAATTTCCATCGAAACAATGGGCATATTTGCAAATTTATGTCGTCGTTGTATTTAGCTTATGGTTATTTGATTTAATGAACAGTTAACTAGGGTAAAAAAATTCACTCGCGTTTTTCGGTTAAAAGCATTAATTTCAAGAGAAATAAAAGTTATGTCTCCCAATTGCCACTCGGTGACTGTTCCACGAAACATTGTACACTCTTCAATATAATCCCCATTAAGGGAGTGAGATCTCCTCTATTAACTCACTCGATCTGCCATTGAAACAATCACATCTAATTATTACCAGAGTTTTTTCATCAGGAAGTATTTATTTACGGACAATCACGCGTATGTTTTACGCACAATCACGCGTATGTTTTACGCACAATCACGCGTATGTTTTACGCACAATCACGCGTATGTTTTACGCAGAACCTCTTACTCGAGCCCTTAATTTGACTGAGATGCTGAGTCCTGGATGAATCAAGGGCGGTTGGCTGGATGAGAGTATACACTCAAAGGAATAAGTGAGATGTTATCCACATAGCGATGCACTTTTTACCTATGCGCGGATCTCCCTGACTCAGTTTTGCCCGGCAAAACGGCGTATCATTGATATGTGTCATTCAAATATGTCTTTACA
>NW_025936652.1:0-1337 GCF_000764305.2 Hyalella azteca | reverse complement strand
GTTGCGGGGGAGTGAATGTCGGCAGGTGGGGGGCTGGAGGGGGGAGGGTTTTCTGCTGCAGAAAGACAAATAAATTGAAACTAAATTGCAGCCTAACATTTATGATGTCCCATATTAGAATTGTAGAAATTGAAATAAAAATTAATTATCAACCCTGCTAATAATAACATTCAACAACAAATGCGATGTATTGTTACTCTGTAATGGAGCGAGATTTATTGGTAGATGAAGCGAAATACATTGTACAGGACAAAAATAGGAATTTGGCGAATAACGGATCTACCAAGTATGGTTAGCTTTTCAATTTTAGTTTGCTAAAACAATATGCATTGAAATAATTTCCTTATCATTCAGTATTCATATACGATTTAGTATCGTTAAGTCTGGTACGTACTACATAAATGGTTATAATCTTCTGAAATAATTTCCTTCTAAAACTTAACTAATGTTGATTTCTAATTGATTCTTTTCTTTTTACCGTGATCGAACGGTGCTACTGAGTTATCGGGCGTGAGCTGAGACGAGCGTTGCTTCAGTAACCGGACAGGCGAGCCTGGAGATAAAAATTCAATATGTAACATGTATTGAAAAATAATTTGGCTTCTTTGAAGTGAATAAAATGAGTCACTGCCGTATAAGAAAAAATAGGAGCATCCATCAAATGCAAATAATGTTCAGAAAAATTCACTAATATTTTTCAATTGTATAAAGACAAATACAATGTATTCACCATAAAGCCAAATTTAAAATTTTAAATCACGTTTCAGTTAGCTTTCACAATATTATAGTCAAAGAAAAAATTCTTGACTGACGCCACAGTCAAAATATTGGAGCTCCGTCAAAATATCACGATGAAAAACAGTCTTAAAAAATCCTGTGGCAGCTAAGCATTTCTTGCCATTATTTCTCTATATAATTTGGGTCGGGTCCATATCCATTGCCATGCTGATGCACCACTTTGTTGTTGTATTTGTTCATCCTAAAAGTGGCAGCTAAAGAGGGGGGCGATAGGTCAGTTTTTCAGGACCACGACCGTCGCTGGCTCGCTGACCCGCCAGAACCATTTAATTTGCATTCCACAACACCATGGACAAGCCTGGTACTCATTTATCAACAAGAGTTGAATGAATGGCTGAGTTGACCATGAGCTCAGCTTCCAGAAAAAAATTGTTTTCCTTGCTAATTTTAGGGAGGCAGAGGCGGACGATCAAGAATTGCGCCTATATAGGAACTAGTTGCGTCTTCTGGTGAGGTCTCGATGATTCTGGGGAGGTCTCGAGTCCACAGCTCTGTTATTCAAAGTTGGATTCCGCACACCGCACAGTCTTTCCATCATC
>NW_025936651.1:0-1076 GCF_000764305.2 Hyalella azteca | reverse complement strand
AAGGTTGGAAACTCGTCTGAGGCTAAAAGCCTGGATTTGAATAGGCCACATTTACACTGTAATGACTCTATGTTGGAAACTTTCAATAACCTTGTATTTCATATATTGGTCAATTATGGGCAATTCGAGTTCCTAGTTTCAACGTAACAAACTATTTTTCGGTCTGGGTTTAAATTACGGACAAATGAAATTGAGGCAAAATCGCCATTGTAGATATTATTTTAGTTACAAAAGTGAGACTTGCAACGCCCGAGCGTGGCCTGGGGCTGCTACGTAAGAAACATTTACCTAGAATATTAAAAATTTTCGATATTGACCCTTGCCTGCTACCACTAACCTTAATAATAATGCATTAAAAATGCCTTGAAGCATCGTTTGGTAGCTGTCGGTCACCATTTAGCTTATTTAAACTAATGTAAAAACTGGTACAACATCGGTGGATGAGAAATACCTTCCCTTCCTTGACGAGCTGTAGGCCGTCGTTGATGTGGTTCACTACAATGAGGGGGGAGTCTTCCAGCACATCTCTGAACATAGGATTCTGTTGAAATATTAATGGTCAGAGTAGATACAAGTATTAAGGTGTTTTATCTCCATTAGAACTAGTGGATTAATTAAATGAATCTTAAAAAACTGCGTGCTAATCCGTTAGATCCAAAATCTGAGTATTCCGGAACAAACCTGGCTCTCTGAAACGTTAAGATGTTATGGTGAATATCCTTAGCATTATTTTTACACTTAATTGTCGGTGAGTGAATATTCTCAGCGTTTTTAAACTCATTTGTTTGGTGAGTGAATATCCTTAGCGTTTCTATACTTAATTGTTTGTTAGTGAATATCCTTAACTTATTTTTATACTAAATTGTTGGTGAGTGAATATCCTTAGCTTTTTATACTTAATTGTTGACGAGTGGATATCCTTAGCGTTTTTTTAGCGCATTATCTCATTCATGAAAAAAATGCACTATTGTGCTCGCCAAATCCGTCTGTCCGTCCGTCTGTCCGTCCGTGACTTCACGTTTTCGTCGACGAGAAAATGCGCTCTCTGTCACTCACTGCAGTGAGTACTGAGTTAT
>NW_025936650.1:0-500 GCF_000764305.2 Hyalella azteca | reverse complement strand
ATTTTATTGTGTTTTCTAAAACTGTCATTTTGCTTGTTTGGACGAAGGACAGGGACAATAGCAAGCCTCGTGGCATAGGAGGACAGCTAGGACACTAGGGCGGCCTCTTGGCATCGGAGTACAGGGAAACTAGCGAGCCTCGTGGCATCGGAGGACAGGGAAACTAGCGCGGCCTCTTGGCATCGGAGGACAGGGAAACTAGCGCGGCCTCTTGGCATCGGAGGACAGGGAAACTAGCGCGGCCTCGTGGCATCGGAGGACAGCTAGAAAACTAGCGAGCCTCGTGGCGTCGGAGGACACGGAAACTAGCGAGCCTCGTGGCGTCGGAGGACAGGGAAACTATAGCGCGGCCTCTTGGCATCGGAGGACAGGGAAACTGGCGCGGCCTTTTGGCATCGGAGGACAGGAAGCAATATGGCGACGTGCTTATCGAGGGGCACTTAGCAGTCAGAGGGTAAAGTTAAGAATTATTTTGGGTGGACTCCGTACTTCACATTAAA
>NW_025936649.1:0-34673 GCF_000764305.2 Hyalella azteca | reverse complement strand
GAATCAGACATAGACGAACTGCCCCCCTTACGCCGCTTCTGCCGACGCACCGGCATCCTTTAGATAAATAAGGAGCTTCTAGCCTCAAGCTTTTGCTCCACACACCTATCTATAATTACAATATTGAATATTAAACTATATTTATGTGATTTTCACAGTCGGGCACAGAGCACAAAAACTTACGTCCGTCTCGGTCCGAAGTTTAAACCTATTACGGACATCTTTGCCGCAGCATTGCGATAAATTTGAATGCTACGATGTTGATGATTGTTAAAAAAGAAGTAACGATGTATTGCTTACATTGCGGCTTTAGACCAAATTAGACGTAAATGCACTCACTCTTATCCTTATCGAGATATCTCATATCAATTAGTTTTGGTACTTATTTAAATAATTGTTTCACTGTTTCACAATATATGCAAATGCAGCAAATTATGTTCGTCGCATCTCATTCATGTGTTGTAAACTTGTAATTGCAAACGGCTTTGGCGAAAAGTCAGACGTGAATTACGAATAACTTGACAATTATTATGGAATTGGACCAAAAATATGCATAATTTTTCTTCTCGAAGTATTAATTGCGTGCTTAACCTAAAAATACAAACGACATTTAACGATTAAAATTAAATGAAGAGAGTTTCTATAGTTAAGTAAGTAAATTGATTTGTTATTGTGGTTGGAAAGGGTAGTGAAAGATTGCGTCCTCACTCTCATGTCCTCGTCTTAGACTCTTAGCAAGTTAGCACTGAAAGCAGTCTGAAAGCAGATGTTGTTGCGGTAACATGTCTCGCACCCTGGGTGCCTGCCGGCCGAGACGGCTAGCTAGACCAATACTCACTGCTCGGGCTAAATGGCTAATGAGGCCATGATTTGGCCCTACCTATACAAGTTCTTTGAAGCTATTTAAGTGCTCATTCCTCCTGTTTCATTGTTAGTGTACTACTGTAACTGTTGTAGTGACGTTGTACTGTACTTCATCCCATGATCCCAAGTGAGGGCAGTGACGAAGCAGAGAGTTTTTTAGACTCTCATTCAAGTTCATTTCTGAGTCCTATAAGTAGACCAGTAAACTGAGTAAAGTATCATGGATACCAGCATTATCATACTTGAGAAATTGGTTTAAATCTTGAGTTTTTGAGGAAATTAAAAATGAACTGATTCCAAAAAAGCTCTGGTTTGCCACTATGAATTCCCAACAGTCTGTAAAATGTGAAGTATGGTCTTTAGCTTAAGTCCTTAAGATATCGTATGGCGTATTGGTTTCTCAATCTCAAGAGTCAAGACTCGAGCCTCGAAGCTCAAGCTAATAGCTTCTAACCATCTTGACAGACTTGACCTTAAATTGGCATCATTAACAAATTATGCTAAGGCTAACTATGGATCCATCAAATCAATCAATAGTCAGTTCCAAACTTCCACATCCACTGTTGCTGCCACTTTCTGGTGCCTGGTGCAATCAGGAATCAGCAATGCACATGCAAGGCTGGAGCGCTGGACATGTGGCAAACCAGTCACCAGTGATTTTTAAAATCAGTTAATTTTTAATTTTCTCATTTACTCAAGATTTAAGGTAAGGTATTACTTTAGATTAAGTGCATCCAACAAAAAGGTTGTTTTTTATAATTATATGTGTTTGGGGTGTAGATTAAGAATCTGAAACCCGTTTTATATTTATATATTATCTATAGAAAACGACAATGGGATTATGGGGGACCCGTGGGAAACCTGGGGTTTTAGGGGGGGGAAACGCACGAGGCTCCAATTCGTCAAGTAAAATCGGAGAAAAATTGGAAAATTTTTTTTTGACTGGAAATGATCTATATCCAGAGGTGGGCAGTAGCGTGCTACACGTAGCGGCCGGTACATTTGCGGTAGCGGTAGCAGCGTTACATTTACGGCAATGTAGTGGTAGCTACACATTTAAGTAGCAATACGAGGTTTTGCCGCTACAGCGCTACCGCTACATTTATAGATAAAGCCTTTAGATTTTACTTAAGGGGTGGTATACCCTCCAGAAAACTTCCACATTTACTAACGCAGTCTAATGGTAACGGATCCATGGTGGAATTCTGACAAGAGAGGTACTTATGGCGCTCCGGGGGGAGGGGGGCGCTCCGGGGTTTTATGGTGAGTGAAGCTAGAGTATAGACCTGTATTTTGCATGTTTCAATTCAAGTTTAATTTATCTAGTAAAAAAAATTGCATCATTTATAAAAAAAAGTGGTCTAAGTTACCCCATTTTACGGTATGGTGTTTACAAATCGAATGGTATATGTCTCATCGCTGTAGCTTCAAAACTCTAGGAGGAGATAGGTTTGCTGTGACAATAAGTGTGAATGTTCAGGAGAGCGTGACAAAGCCCCGAGCGCATTGCAATAGGCACTCAATGTAGCAAGGATACAAAACTAAACTTTATAGGAGATTGATTAAAGTCAAGGATGGTGGGAGCGACTGCATGCACACCTCCTCATACGATGCCAGGCGGGTAACTGAGGTGCACCTCAAGCCAACACTCTATTTAAAGTGCTCGCAGTGAATTTCCTCCTATTCTATTTGTTAAAGAACTCCCCCACCCCCCTCCTTTTCATGATCTGTCGTGAACGCATAAATCAATGTACAGAGATGGTAATGGTACCATTGGATAGGGCAGAATGTCAGCTTTAAGATGAGACTAAAAACCTTGAAAGCCAAATCCAAAAACTTTAGGGTAGATGCCCCCCTTACGTTGTTACCAGTTACCACTTACAGGTATTTTTTCATGTTTCAGTTTGCTTACAGTTATTTTTGCAGTTATTTTTTTGTTTCACCTTCCCTATATGGATGTCTACTTCAATCTACCAATCTCAATAATAATCCACATATATATACAAATAAAAGACTGATTTTTCATATGTAGATGTGGATAATTTTTGAGATTGGTAGATTAAAGTAGACATCAATGTAGGGAAGGTAAAACATGAAAATAACTAACTTTTATTTACTGCATCTAACCCATACTAGTTTCATTAGGTTAATTGCAATAAAGTTGCATTGATATGTTTTGAAATGTTTTATTATCATTAAATGTTTATGAGTAAATCCCAATATCAGAATAATAAATATTTAGAGATTTCCAATAATTTTGGCCATTGTAGCGGCTAATGTAGCAGCGCTACATTTTACTGTAGCGGTAGCACCCGCTACATTTAGAGCATGTAGCGGTAGTGGCACTACACTTCAAAGTAGCGCTACCCAGCTCTGTCTATATCGATCTGGGAATGACTGTAAACCTATATAAAACCCAAAAATCGTGCTAGGTTAGGTTTTTTGCCTGATATATATTTTTTTGACAAATTAGAGCCTTGGGGGTGTCCCCCCCCTAAAACCCCCGTCCTCAAGTTCCCCACAGGTCCCCCATTGTTGTTTTCTATGAAAAATATATAAAAAATTGAAAAAAACTGGTTTTCCGATGCCAACCACAAAAAACTGATTTCAGATTCTTTATCTACACCCCAAAAAACATATAAATAAAAACACCTTTTTTTTGGATGCACTTAATCTAAAGTAATACCAGATTTAAACCCATTTTGTATGTATGAAGTATGATAATGCTGGTAGTATCTATGATACTTTGCTGGTCTACTTATAGAACTCAAAATTGAACTTGAAGAAGGAGAGTCTAAAAAACTCTTTGCTTTGCCACTATCCAGCCCAGCTGGAATAGGCTAGTCCTATTTATTCTGAAATATAGTGGCTCTAATTTCATATAATTTCAGTAGGTATGAAATCTCGTGGCTCTAATGTCATAAATTTTTGTTCGATTGAAAAAATTGCGGTTTGCACTTTGCAAACATGTCATTTAATAAAATTTTCAACTGTTGTTGCAGTGTTGCAATCCACAGTATATATACTTCAATGCTCCCACCTCCTGCTAAAATAACCTGCAGAACATAATTACAATTCAACTCAAAACATTTCCTCCATGAAGATTGTGTAGTTGTGGACTTGTGGTTATGTCATAATGGTCATACTGCATTATCACTTGTACAGTTGCCACTTAAGGGCCAGTCTGTAGAGTGTGGCACAACATAGGTCAAGAATGCCATTATTCTGCCCAAAAGATGCCAAGGCACCATCTAAATGGACGGTGGATGCCAATGTTAGCAGTGAACGGATGGCAAGGATGCCAAAATTGATTGCCTGCGGACTGGAAGTTGTTGCGTGGGTGCCAGAAGTTTTGGGATGTACACATGTATGCCAGGGCATAGTGGCAAAGCAGAGAGTATTTTAGACTCGCCCTCGAGTTCATTTTTGAGTCCTATAAGTAGACAAGCAAAGTATCACAGATACCAGCATCATCCTACATAAGAAATTGGTTTAAATCTTGAGTAAATGAAGAAATTTAAAATGAACTGATTCTATAAAATCTATGGTTTGTCACTAGGGTAAACGCCGTATATTCTGACATCGTTGGTAGTTCTGACACTTCTCAACTTTTTTCCTTTTCATTAAGCTTTGTCTTAATTTCACGCATTCATTGATGGTTGAAATAGTGACATCATACTATTGCGTGCCATACGATTGCCAAAACACTTGGTCTGGGCCATCTGGCAGGAAAATGTTGAGATCCAAAGAGAGACAGTGCTCGTCACCCAGTGAGAACATCAAAAAAACATGTCAAAGTTTATAGTTGACCTTGCTATACCAAATAGTGATGAACTGTTTGTGTAGAAAGAATATTATGGTTTAAGACTTTTAAATAAGTCGGTGAATATATTAGGAATCCTTTAAGTATACCTACTTGTATTTGCTGATTTCAAGTGGTAAATAAATTAATAGATGATTAAGTTAAGAGACGGTTTTAGACACATAAAAACTAATTCCAACACAGCTTGGAATTAGACACACACAGCTCATTCCGAGCTGTGTGCAAAAATTGAAATTTTCTTGATTAAAAGCTTAATATCTCTTAATTAAAAGCCTAATTAAGTAGTGTTCAATATTCAATAGTGTTCTAATTTGTAGCTGTGTCGTATTCCAATACAGCTCACACAGCGATCAGAATTCGAACACAAGGGTGTCGTAATTACGAATTAGTAAAGTTTGAAGCGCGGCCAGAATTAGTCTCGCTAAATGCCGAATATAGTCACACAGTGTCGAAATATATGGATTTGGTGGGTTTGCATTCTAAAGGCTTTTAAATAAATATGGCAACACTTTGTGACGTTTCATTGTTGCTGGCGCGTAGTGCGGTGTTTTGAGAGTGACG
Source organism: Hyalella azteca (assembly GCF_000764305.2). Taxonomy (NCBI): domain Eukaryota; kingdom Metazoa; phylum Arthropoda; class Malacostraca; order Amphipoda; family Hyalellidae; genus Hyalella; species Hyalella azteca. The sequence goes on along the minus strand of NW_025936649.1, from coordinate 29,425 downwards.
TAAAGCAAACAGAACTCGAGTTGCGCATACTATGTTTTTTTCATAGCCATTCATTTTTTGCTACGTCCTTAATGTGTTGGAATATACCGCGTTTACCCTATGCGCCAGGGAAAAATACTACCATGTTGCCATTATGTTTGCTAGAAAAACGAAAGTGCATCTCTGACTGATGCCTGACGATTGATACTGACGTGTGCATTTGCGCGATCGATGCGGCTGTTTCTCAATGATCGACATAGACACCCGCGCTTGACGATATATGACTGACATGGATTCACGCATTTTACCATCGATGCGGCCGATGCCCAATGATTGATTCTGATGTTCACGCTTTGCAATTGATGCGGCATGATCAACATGGATGCACGCATTTTATGATTGATGTGGCCAACGCTCTTGCTTCACGAACAGTGCAACATGATTGACATGGATGCACGCATTCTATGATCAATGTGGCCAATGCCCAATGATTGATTCCGATGCTCACGCTGTTGCTGGCGCTATGGAATGCTTATGTCGGGTTCTTTAGTCTCTGGCAACAATTTAGGTGAATGAAAGTTTTCTTCTTGCTACGGATGTATTGTTAAAGCATGGGGCAGTGATTACAGATGCAGTTGCGAATGGAATGAAATGTAACCAGACATTGGGAGCATGAGTGAGGTATTTGAGCAAGGCAATTGCAGTCGTCAGAGCATTGGACATCAATCTGCCTGATTCTATTAGAACTTTACAATGTCACTGATCAAGCACATGCATGAATAATATAATTGGAATTTTTCCCCCTGCCTGAAAAAATAAAGAGAAATATTTGGTATTGAATTAGAACATATACATTGAGTGAACAAATGAATAACAGATTTGGTTTGCGATGAAAAATACTGAAATAACCACCTGGCTATAACCCTTCACGAACAGTGCGGCATGATTGACATGGATGCATGAATTTTACGATAGATGTGGCTGATGCCCAATGATCAATTCTGATGCTCACGCTTTGCGAACAATGTGGCATGATTGACATGGATGCACGCATTTTACGATTGATGTGGCCGATGCCCCATGATTCATTCTGACGTTCATGATTTGTGAATGATGCGGCAAGATTGACATGGATGCATGCATTATACGATAAATGTGGCCAATGCCAATGATTGATTCCAACACTCAAGCTTCGCAAACAATGCAGCATGATCGATACGGATGCACTCATAATAATAATAATAATAATAGCGGTTTCAGCTTTTATTAGGTCATAGGCTTTTGCTGATTCTTAATATCGCAGAACATTCACAGCTTTTTGCGGTCTTGAACTCACAACTCACTTCTCCAATTCTGCTGTGCTTAACCGCCTGGCCTCCTTGCCGATTCTGACCAGAAACTGGCGCACAGAGCTGGGATCAAACCCGCGCCTCTGCGCCAATCTTGGTACTCTGAACTGTAACCACTGGGCCACCCTGCCCTCTTTTTATGATCGATGTGGCCGATGCTCTCGCTTCACGAACGATGCGGCATGATTGACATGGATGCACGCATTTTACGATCGATGTGGCCGATGCCCCATGATCGATTCCGATGTTCACGATTAGCAAACAATGTGGCATGATTGACATGAATGCAAGCATTCTATGATCGATGTGGCCTATGCCCAATGACCGATTCCAATGCTCACACTTTGCGAACAATGTGGCAAGATTGGCATGGATGCATGCATTTTATGATCAATGTGGCTGATGCCCCATGATCGATTTTGACGTTCAAGATTCGCGATTGATGCGGCTTGATTGGGCCTCTGGTGAACGCACCGCACCTTCCAGACCATGGCAATCGTGACAGGACGTGGATGTAAGGTTGAGATGGCTGATGAAGATCTTCAAAATACGCCAATATAAGGTCGAGATGGCTAATAATGATTCTCAAAAGACACCAATATCTCAAGCTAAAAGGCCATACTCTACAGACCTGCTTAAGGAGAGCATCGGGGTAAATTTTATCTTAGTTATTTATGGACAGATAGATTCAAAATTTGGTACACGTATGCAAAACGGAATTCTAAGACTATTTTATGTGAATTTTTTGAAAAAAATGAAATAAAATGTTAAATTCTTAGAAAATGGCCAAAAAGGGGCTACCGTACTTTAGAAATCCTATCTCCTCCTAGGATTTTCAAGCTACAACATCAAGACATATAATTCGATGCGTAAAGGCCATATTTATAAAATGATGTATGCGTTTTTTAAATTTCTCATTTTTGTGTGTGTGGGGGCATTTTTTGTAAATTATTTTATTTTACCCCTGCCACCTCCCCCCCCTTTTTTGCAGAATAAAATTCAAACTATAATGAAATTAGAAAAATGCATACATTTTTTTGTCGATCTCTTCTTTTCAAATCGTATGGTATGTGTCTCATTGATGTAGCTTCAAAACTCTAGGAGGAGATAGGTTTGCAGTGACAATAAGTTAACTTTTCAGTAGGGCCCGACTAAGTTGTGCACGCCTCAAAAAATACATTCATGGGTGCAAGGTTGCAAGACTAGATGATACTGGAGCTCAATTTCTGTCAAGGATGGTGCGAACGACTGCACGAGAACCATCCCATATGTCTGCATAGAACCAAGAAGGAGATAGCCAAAATTGTCAATTTAAGACCAAGACGCTCCCCTTAAGTAGCAACTGAGCAAGTGATAATGCAGTATGACCATTCTGATATAACTGAAACTATGCAATCTTCATGGAGGAAATGTTTTGAGTTGACTTATTACTTTCTGCAAGTTATTTTGGTGGTAGGTGGGAGCATTGAAGTATATATACTGTGGATTGCAAAAGCTGAAAATTTTATGAAATGACACGTTTGCAAAGTGCAAACCGCAATTTTTTTCAATCAAACAAAAATTTATGACATTAGAGCTGTGAGATTTCATACCTACTGAAATTATATATTTGAGCTGCAATATTTTCAAAAAAAGTTCTGATAACTTTTCCAGCCCTGCTTCAATGCTCTTACAAAACGTTGACTAACCAAGTTGCGTGCATGCCAAAGCCGTCAGACTGCATTATCACTTGTTCAGTTGCCGCTTAAGTGAAGACAAATGTTAGTGACTCTTTTAGGCTGAAATTAGAGGTGTGGGGTAACACCTAAAATGTGCATAGGACTTTGTAAATAATGAGGTGGGGGCTCGTAAATGGCTTTTCACAGACAAGATATGGTATTCACGGCTCAAAGAAATGGAATCATAGCTGGCAAACCCATAAAACCATGGCTTGAAAAATCCAGTTGCGGCTTGTCAAGTAGATATGTTCCATGCCTGGTAGGCTAGTAGGAATAGTATAACCAGACATTGGGAGCATGAGAGACAGAACAAGGTATCTGAGTTGCAGAAAGATAAAATATATAATTAATGAAAGTGTTGTAAGGGGGCGACAGTCCCGGTATGTTTAATATTGATATTAAAGAGGTTCACAGTATGGCCCTGGATACTACAGGCAGGGTAGGTTACTAAAACCACCTGGTGCTGCCAAGGAAGATATATTAGGAGATGCTAGCACCGCTGACAACACAGATGCTGATATGCACTGCAGCACAGGATGAGATGGGGTTAGTAAGGTTAGGAGGGTACAAAAATATATGAAATAATTTGGCTAATGACACACAGTTCAACCACAAATTGGATAATCCTAGATTCAATTATTCAGCTATTTGAGCAGTCCAACACGTATAACACAATCAACATTACGCCTCCCTAAAACATAACCACTAAAGTGTTCAAGGTAAGTCAATGCACTCAATGGGGTTTGTCGTCATGTGCAAGTAATATAATTGATTTAAAACACCATTGGTACGAGACAACTGATCACACACCCTGATGCGGACAAGGAAATCAGCCCATCACTCACAGGCCAAAAATTGGGTGTTTACTTGGCTATTGGGTTAAACACACATACCGTGCCAGATAATATGGATGCCTTAAAATCACTGTTGCTTTGTAAAACTAGCTTTCACTCCATAGGTTGCGTACATGGATCCCCCCTATAATCAGCACACTGTCACAACTTGTTATTTGCATGAGGAGTGAGCACTCCTAGTACTGGCAGGATGTATCCAACAGGTGGACCAGTCAACTCATTTCCTGGGTGCTTCACTGAAGTTGCGAAGTCAGTCGCAGTAAAAGTCTCACCACAATGAAGAATTCCACCTCACTCAAGACTCTTGAAGTTTACCAAGGAAGGCCTGTCTGCTCGGCTCAGTGCTCAGTATTTTAACTTGACCCTTGATGCCTATAAGTAAATAGGAGGCAGAACCCAGCTATCAGTGTGTGACAGGTGTGCAAATGGATAAGACACAGAAGTATGCAGTATCATACAATAAAACATAATACACAGACTTTGGCACCAACACCTATTCTAGCAAGTAACACAATTACATCGATATATACCAAAGCTTGGGCATTTCAAAGAGTATTGGCATGTGTCATTACTCACCCATAAGGGGCACCAGCAAGGGAATGCAGATAACCAGTGGACAGCACAATCAAGCAAGGCGTGCAGCAGGATAACACTGTGCAGCCGGATCAGGATGTTCAGCAAGGTCAAGACACACAGCAAGAGCAAGGTGCATGGCGAGACTTGTGTTAGCTCCAGAGACCAGGATGCAGCAGGACATAACAAGACTCATCAAAGTACATGCATTAGGTCTGAAAAACCTAGCTAACCAATAATCCACATTCTTGAGTCTGGAAAGAGAGGACACAGGTGAGTGGAAAGAATGCATGGTGCAGTGACATCGATAATGATACACAAGCCACACCACTACAGTGTAATCAAATAAAACGACCATACTCACGACAGTTAATTAAAACCCAAAACTATTAGCATTGCCAAAAAAATTAAGCAGTAAGTTTAAATTAGTTAGAAACAATAAAGTGAACGCAGAGTACACAAGAGATGGTAATTCAAGTGATTAGAGTAAACCAAAGTAAAGGACACAATTACAAGTGCGGTAATTACTGAATGTTATTGGTTGAAACACATAAATTGAAACAGTAGGTAGAGCAATTAAGGGGAGCGTCTGCCCAAAATTTCATCTCGTCTATTTACAGACAGATCACTTTGAAACTTGGTACACATATGTAAAACTGAAAAATAGACAGCTTTTATTCATGTCAATTATTAAAAAAAATATAGGAGGAAAAGGTGAAATTCTTGGAAAACGGCCAAAAAGGGGTATTGTAGAAAACTATCCTAGGATTTTCAAGCTACAACGTCGAGACACATATCATTCGATGTCTAAAGACCATACCATATCTATTGATTTGTTGTAGTTTTTTTTTTTAATTTGAATTTTTGTAAGTAGGGGAGCATTTTTTTGTAAATTTTTTAACATTTTCCATTTTCCCCCCTTTTTCCAGAATATTTTCAAAACTATAACAAAAATTGAAAAAAAAGCTACATCCAATCACTAGATCTTTTATTTGCAAATCAAATGGTATATCTCTCATTGCTGTAGCTTCAAACTGTAGGAGGAGATAGTTTTCCAGTGACAAAAAGTTAACTTTTCAGTAGAGCTTGACAAAGTTGCGGGCCCCTCGAAATAGGCATTCAAGGGTGCTAGTTGCAAGACTAGAAGATACTGGAGCTCAATCTCTGTCAAGGATGGTGTGAACAACGGCTCAAGAACCACCCCGTATGACTGCAGGCAGATAACTGAAGAACATTGTGTTTGGACTATCTATTAAAGTGTGCTACCAGGAATTTCCGCCTATCTTGAATGTGAAAACTCCACCACCCCTAACCCTTTTGGGATCTGGCCTGAACGCATAAATCAATGTACAGAGATGGTTTTGGTGCCGTTGAATAGGTCAGAATGTCAGCTTTAAGATGAGACTAAAAACCAGAAAAGCCAAAATCTTAAGTTTGGGGCAGATGCTCACCTTGAAGTAAAATCATATAAACAATTCACTATTGTGCTAATTACATTCTTTAGATTAAAAACGAGCATTGTAGATAAATGTATGAATGCATGTGCACTGGTGTAAGCATAAGCAAAAATAAACTAAATCAATTATTAAGATGAATGAACACCAGTGTAATTGGTTTTAATGGGAGCATCTTGGTTAAAAAAGATAAAATTTTGGCTCTTCTCCTATGATTTTCAAGCCACTGCCATTCCATTCAATTTGAATGGAATGATACTATCAAACGGGGTAAAAAGGGACAGGCGGGTTATTATTAACAGGCATTATTTTCTGTTTCAGGTATGTTTTTCATGATCTTTTTTGTTATAGTGAAATCACTTGACTCAATTAAAATTGTGCGAAATTACAAACCATCCTGTAAGCTTACAGATACAGAAGAAATGCTACATGGCTGCTGATATGAAGCTTGCAGTGGACAAGGTCGTTGTCAATGCTCAATGGCATGTCCATGGATACAGTAATATCACATTAATAATATGGTAATATAATATCAATAAAGGAAAAACAAGTAAAAATCACAGAAAATGTCATTTATTTTACATCTACATCATCTACAATGAAAGAGGAGGACTTCAGAGTACTGTTAGACTGTTAGTAATGGATGAGTACACTATGCAGGCTTCAAACGTTTTAAAATTAACTTTTATTGCAAGTGTCCTGGATTACCCTGTTCCCAGGGATAAATCAGGACGGTTTTATTTTGCCTCTGGCACCTTACGAATAGCATATGGAATTTTTTTGAAGATACCATTGGATAGCCCCCTTACAAAGAGCTATAAAATGAGCCTAAACTTTTTTCTGAAATGTTTCATGGTAAGAAGTTATTAACAAAAAACGCTCAAAACCGTCCCTTTTTACCCCGTTTGATGGTATACCATTTATTTTGTAAAAAAATATCTAGAAAATGATTGTAGCTTTTTGGTGATTTCATTATAGTTTTAATTACATTTTACAAAATGGGAGAAGGGGGGCAAATTAAAAAACGGACAAAAATCCCCACACCCACAAAAAAAGGATTTATGAAAAAAGCTACAACAAATTGCTAGGTGTGGTCTTTATGCATTGAATGATGTGTACCTTGATGTAGCTTGAAAACCCTAGGAGGAGACACGCCCCCAAAATTTCTACAGTACCGTAGATGGGGGTTACTTTGACTATTTTTTTTAAATACCATTTTTTTAAAAGCTAAATTAAACTCAAATTGAAACATGCAAAATACAGGTCTATATTCTAGGTTCTCTCACCATAAATTGCTGGCTCCTGCCTCTCATAGTTTTGATGTAATTTCGAAAAAAGTGATGTTCTTCGTTACCCCCACTTTGGGGTATATTTGACTGGGTGGTAAAATCAATTATATTTTTTGGTAAAATAACTCCAGGTTTTTGGTGCATTGTAGTAGAACTCTTCTAGTTACATATGCAAATGACAAATTTGAGGGAAGTGTCATAGTTTGCAAATGGGGGGTGCAGCCCCCCGATGGGGGAACTGTGACCACCTAATGTCAGCCAAGTGACCAGTCTGAAACATAAAGAAAAATATTAATAGGTGTATCAAACATAAAATATGTTTTATATGGTACCTTAACTTGATTTTCAAGCCAGTCAATATTACCCCATCAGGGCTGACATTAGGTAGTCCAAGTTCCCCCATTCAGGGGCAGTGCCCCCTTTTTGCAAACTATGACACTTCCCTCAAATTTGTCATTTGCATATGTAACTAGAAGAGTTCTACTACAATGCACCAAAACCTGGAGTTATTTTACCAAAAAATAAAAAAATTGGAGGGGGTTCTATGACAGGCTTAAATAATAGCTCTTTTTTGTGGGTCACATTTTTAATTTTTTTAACCTATTATACATGCAAGCTTTTTTAATCTTTTTATTGTGTTGCGTAGCCTCAGTATTAGGCCTTTAATGCCCATTGACAAAATTTTTCTATGTCAAATAGTTATTGAGTTTTGGGGTTTTTGTTAAAAAACTAAAAGTGGTCAAACTTACCCCGGGAGTCAAACTAACCCCCTTTTACGGTACCCCATTTTTTTGCCTTTTTCTTTCATTTTTTGAAAAATTTATGTCAACAAAAAGTCTTGGATTACTATTTTACACATGTGTACCAAGTTTCGAAGTGATCCATCAATAAATAGAAAAGTTTTTTTTACCAAGACGCTCCCCTTGAAAGCTTTATATATACAATATGGGTCCTAACAAGCACTCACAAGGCAATTGCAGTCATCTGCACATTGAGTGTCAGTCTGCCTGCTTCTATTATTTACAATGTCACTGATCAAGCACATGCATAAAAAATATAATTATTGAAAATTTTCCCATGCCTGGTGAAATAAAAAGCAATAAGAGGTATTGAAATTTAACATATGCATTGAATGAACAAATCAATAACAGATTTGGTTTGCAATGAAAAATATTGAAATAAACACCTGGCTACAACATTGGGTTGTCAGTGCTCTTGCTCCCAGACCAGTACTTGCCTATGATGTATACCAGTAACTTTGCTGCATTTCCAATGTCTACCTTTTCTGCATTTGATGTTCTTAAATTTATGCTGAAAGGTGTATGCCTAATTCTCATTCAAGCATTAAAATTAAAAGTAATTTGAGCAATTTAAATAATTTAGGCTTCATTTTAAATTATTTCTATTATAAGAATATTTCAGATAGATAAAATTTTCAAAACTCTAAAGATGCATAAATATTTGAATCAAGTTTTCAACATCCTCCAGAAATGAACAAATTGCTGACTAATGTTTTCTGACTGTTTCCAGATGTCAATATAGGAAACACAATAATTATTGTACATGATAAATATTGGTTGAAAAATGTCATACTTAAATAAAAGTAGCATTTTCAAGTTGTAGCATTAAATTATTTTGCTAATTATCAATTTGTATGTTATTTTAATAGTTTTTTTGTTTATTAAAACAAATTTTTTAAACAGCAATAATGACTCACAATTTTTTGAGGCTACTCAACAGGACTTCTCAGGTAAGAGGTTTCCTTAAGTGATTATTGAGTTTAGTCCTTATTACATGGTTTGTACTGGTCATTGAAACCTGAAAAGTCATGGAATTTTATTTTTCGTTTTCCAGGCCTGGAAAATCATTGGATTTCATTTCAGGTTATGGAAAATGATAGAATTTGCAAATAAAGGAAGAAAAAAGGTAGTGTTTTTCTGTGCAGCGTGTGTTTACTGTTTGTGCAGTCTCTTGTTTTCTGCATCCTGATTGGAGAACCAAGCATGTGAGCTTGGTCACCAAGCTCAGTTGCATTTAACAACTTTTTTATCTGCACTGGCAGCATTCCATCTTCAGTGTGCAATTTCTACGTCATCATGCCTGGAAAATGAAAATTTCATGATTAAGAATAGAAGCTTCTTGTGACTTGCTTGCTTGCCATCCAAAGCATGAAGGTATGGCAATATGTACATTGTGCTCGAAGGACTTTGATGTTTCAAATATTGGGGAAGCAGCTTTGAAGTGCCATGCCAACTTTGAAGAGCTATGCATTTACATGTTTGCTATTTATCAACTGTAGGAGATTATAGAATATGCACAGTAAGTCTTTCAGTCATGCTAAACCTGTCAAATATGAGTCTTGGAAAATTATAATGATGGTCATGGAGAGTCATGGAAAAGTCATGGAATTTTTTTCTAAATACCTGTATGAACCCTGTTATTAGCTTATAAGGATGTTTGAGCATCTTTTCTATTGATGGTCAAGTCATGAGAACCACAGGCTACATGTGGCAACAAATATCAAATTCCTGATGTTCCCATAAGCTAATTGTTTCTTTACTTTGCAAAAGTTTTGTCATAAGTATAAATAGGTGGAAGAGTTACTTATTTTTATTGTAAAAATGTATTTTCGTGATAGAGAATAGAGAAATCTAACACCAGATAGATACCTTGTGTTTAGGCACAGATGAAGTGTCTCAACAAATAGTGTCAGAGGTGGCATGTGGTTTCTTTTTATACCATGGGTTGCATGCTGTATACCTACATATCTTCTGACTTAAAAAAAATTGATATTGGGTGTTGCCAACCAAGAAGAGTTTATGGCCAATGTTTTGAATAGATATATAAACACATTATCACTACATTTTTTTTTGAGTATTCAAATTACTTGGTTTTCTTTTCTCACTGCAGGCCCACTGTGTTTATGAGCAGCAGCAGAGACTGGCTCGTTCATCTCTGGTTGATTTGTGCCACAGAAGATGTTATGCAAGGTATATCTACAGTGCCCAGGATGGGCCAAGTGTACAGCAATTTGGAGCCCATTCCCCTGGGTGGCCCTTTGTCAGTGGTCCTAGTCGTTCATATTCTACACCACAGCGCTCGGGATCCTTTTTTGGACGGATGCTCGACAACTTACGAGATGAAGCCAAAAAGAACAGCGACATGAAAAGAAGTATAGAAAACTTTAAAAAAGATATGGAAGAATTGAATAAATCAGAGACTGTTATGAAAGCAAGGTAAGCATTTTCAATGCAGAACTAGGTTGATACATGCAATCATGTGCACAATTGCACATTATATGCATTCTGAGTGTGAATAGCTCACACTCTGACAAACTAGGAGAGTTTGGAGGAAAATGCATTATAAAGTTCAGCTTCATGGATCCTATCATTTAATTTTTTGTAAAGGTAGCAATTTAATTTTTACCAACTGCCTTGAATAAAAAATCTCACAAAAATGAAAATATTATTCATGATTAAGACCTATGGAAATTCGAGCACACTATTTTGTTTTGACCTTGATTAATTAGAGCATGTATACTATATATTTTTTTGTTCTCAATGATTAAATTTAAATGTTCATGGAAAATGGAAGCCAATTTCATTATTTAATTCAGACACTAACAATTTTCTAGTTAAGGTGCAAGTGTTGCAACCACTTGCATGGCTAGTTTTCAATTCAGGGTACAAAATAATCTTCAACTATTTCTTTCTTAATTAATCCTCAATTACTGGTCAGCTGGTGTGAAGATAAATGCTTGACTCTACTAAATTAAATGCTCACAAAAGCATTAATTTGACCTGAAAAATCTAATTCATCTGTTACTGCATTATAAATGTGTTCATCATGTTGTCTCCTATGAACAAAACTTGGTACAACTCTCATGCATATATATATACTATGCTGTATGTCACATGTGTGCTTGCCATGTTCATGATAAGACAATTTGTCTTATCATGTACGGTATTGTGATAATATGTCCATGTAACTAGATTTTCTTCCTACATACGTAATTCAGAAGACATTTATAGACTTGGACCATTTTTGTAATGTCAGAGATTGTTATTATATGTGGCCTTGTGGGTTTCCTCTGTTTTTCAATTTATGCAAGGAGTGAGAGCACCGTAATATAAAATCAAAGTTAATTTCAATTGAATTTGGTATACATTTTGTTTGATAAAATAAAGTGAAATTCAACATCTTGGTGACTTACATTGCTTAGAACATTCTCTGCAACTGTATTGCTGAATCTTAAAAATACAAAATTAAATTATTGCTTCTTTCTCTTACCACTCTAAGTTTGACATAGCTCTGCAATTGAGTTGGGTTTAATTTAATTTCCCTGTATATTTTTTCAGGGAAAAATATCAAAAGATAGAAGAAGAAACTGCTGAAGGGAGTCGAAAGGCGCGGCAGACCTTGGAACAAATCAAGCACAGAGTGTCCAAGACTGTAGAAGAAGCCCAGAACAATGAAATGCTACAAAAAGCTAGTTAGTATTTTCATTAATATTAAGAAAGATTATACTTGACTTTGCATGCTGATTAATTTAATATTGTTCACTTAAGTTTAATTTTCTTGTTAATTATGTTCAAATGATAACTTCCTTCTCTGAGCCTGTGCAAGTCAGCGCTTCTCATTACCAACTATTAAATAGTTGATGAATAATTAATAAGTTTATTTTGTCTACAAATTCATCAGAACTAACTTTTTTAATTTCGCTTACCGAAAACATTTAAATAAACTGCAACTTCTGAAACTGCATCAAGACCTAAGTTTCCCAAGTAATATTATGTTGTTTGTCAGGCAAGATGTCTGCAACTGCAACTCCTGAAACTGCATCAAGGCTTGAGTTCTCCAAGTAATATTATATTTTTTGTCAGGCAAGATGTCAGAAGACGCGCGGGAGCGTGTAGCGCAGATGGGCAGCCGCATATCGCAGACTGGCGAGAGTCTCTCCAAAACGCGCGGCGCTCAAACGGTGCGGCAGATGACGTACGAGATGGCGCAGGAGCTGCGCGCCAGCGAGCTCTCTGGCTCACGTACGAAGGTCTACAGGCCGCCTTCTGTACTCAGGATGCGAACTGGAGTGAACCCTGAAGCAGAGCAGCGGATTTTTGAGGTGACTACGAGTATACTACACTATAAATTTCATCGTCTGACTTCTAACGAGCTACATGGGGATTTATCTTGTTACAATGTTTACACTCAAGTGGTGTGTTCTGTGTCGTCCCTTGGCAAGTTTCAAGTGTCCCGAATGCTTTAGTGTAGACTAGTTATAGAAAAATTAGTCTAATGATGGCGAACCTTGTCAGCCCATTTCATTGAATGATTCAGAATGAATTTACGTTTAGTTCAAATGCAGCTCTAATTTATTTGCTAATTGCTAGTGCGGCTTTATCGCTAGTATCAGGAACTTGTGTACGTAATAATTATTTCTGATTACAGATTTTTTCCTACAGTCTTTGATGGCAACACGTTTTTTTATAGGCAAACACTGACGCGACTGGCGTGGTTCTTCACAAAGACTCGCGCTTCAGCCAGAGCTGGCAGAACTTCCGTGACAACAATCCTTACGTGAACCGTGTCATGGAGTGGAAGAACCGACTCGATGAGAGTGACCACGTCATCGTGCGCGCCACATATGTTGTCAAGGAAAAGGTGTGATGGGTAACCATTCAAAAATAATATTCTTTCAGGAGAAAAGATACTGAAAAATCGTCCTGACTATTGTATTGTTGGCTTTTACCTTAATTTCAGCCCGTTATGACACGTTAATGAAATGTACGGTATGTTCTGAACCCTTTGTTGAACAAATTTGAACAAACAAATTTGAATTTCTGAACAAACCCTTTGTTGAACACGGTAACTTTAAATCTCCCAAAAGTTCCACTACTTCGTATTCTCTTATACTCTACTTGCTTTTTATTTCCGGCACGTTAGCATGCCTTTGCCAGTCTCCAATTACCCATCGTTTAATTATTAGCATCAGCCTTTGCCGTTCACAAGAGGTCAGATATGTGCTTTAAATCAAAAGCTTTTTTTTCGTACAAGAACGAAGCATTAAATAGAGGTTCATAGAGGAACCTGATAAAATTGCACCGTATGAAAGTTATATGGTTTTCCTCTATAATTAGGTATATAAGTTAACACAATATCAATTATGTTAATCGTAATGATCTTGTTTGATATATTCTTCAACTGCGATTAACTCTTGCAATTTTTAAATTTAAAAAAAAAGACTTGAGTGAAATACCTTAGAAATTACTTCATCTTTTACTAGCCTCACGAATTTTTCATGCATGTGTCTCCCCTTACTGAAGAGTAAAGAATAATAGTTGAGTTTTCTTTCTAATATTTCTCAGATAACGGAGATACTCGGGCCGATGTTCAACAGCACCGACCTGTCCAAAACCCTGACCGAGATCTGCAAGATGGACCCTGACTTCACCAAGGAGGCTTTCATGCTCGAGCTCGAGTACGATATATTGCCCAATATTCTAGAGGCCATGTTTCAACCTAACCTCAAGGTAATTTGCTCCGTACCTCAAATATTACAGAGTACGATATCTTGCCCAATATTCTAGAGGCCATGTTTCAACCCAACCTCAAGGTAATTTGCTTTTCACCTCGCATATTACAGAGTATGATATCTTGCCCAATATTCTAGAGGCCATGTTTCAACCTAACCTCAAGGTAATTTGCTCCGTACCTCAAATATTACATAGTACGATATCTTGCCCAATATTCTAGAGGCCATGTTTCGATCCAACCTCAAGGTAATTTGTTCCTCACCGCACATATTAGTCAAACTATATCCAGAAAATCAACTTCTATTTGTGAACACAAATTAATGAAATATAACTTTAGCCTAGATAAAAATATTTCTGCTTTTATGTTATTTTCCGAACACACCTGAGAAGTTTTAGTTTAATTTCGAATTTGTATATATTTTACTTTATTGTTGTGTATCTGTACAATTTTCAATTAATATGAAACCAGGAGTACTTCACAAAATCTCAGGTGATTTTATGTATTACATGTAATTGCCGTGTATGATTGTTTATTGAGGCGACCCTCGCAGCCTACAGCGGTCTCGTGTTCATGACGAGCTGCCGTATCAACTCTGGTCGTACATTTCCTAGATTACTAGACAAACCATGTTTTGCCTCGGTGTTATTTTTTAGCTTTTCTATAAAAAGTGGCCTGCCAAAACCAGCACAGCTCATTTCGCAACGAAATTAAGCCGTTACGCCGTATCTTCTCAATAACGCAGCTTCAAACACGTGTAGTTAGCACGAACCTTCAGGTCTTGACAAAGAAAGTTCATTGAATTCGATTAACCAGCATCCGTAAGAGAGCCTAGTCTCGTGTGGCCAGCTTCATCTTCTAACGCATGAAATAAACTCGCACCAATCAGACAGAGCGAGAGTTGGTACCTTCCAGCAGGCCTCGTTAATTGAATTGTAAAGATCTTACTAGATGAAACAATGATGGTGAACACTTGTGAATATTGACAAGCTCAATCCAAGACCGATAGTTGGCCTTGTGGTAAGATTGCAATGATTTATTTCATGTAGGGCCGATTGGTGTTCAATTGGCCGATGGCTCACGGCTCCCAAGACATGTAAAAACTTTACGAACTCGGACATATGCCTCAAATGTAAAGCTTTTTTGATAGCATCGTAATAAACTTCTTCCAGCGTGTCATTTTGCTCATTGTGTCACTCTTACTGTTCAGATCCTCGAAGACTGGTCGTACGAGCGCGCCTACTCCATCGTTGCTGCCGAGGTGAAGCAGAATGCCATTCTGGGACACCACAGGAAAATAAACGTCAGTCAATCTTTTTGTCTTATCTGAAATTCCAAACCACTTATTTTTTGCATTACCAAACTTAAGCCTAACTGAATTTAAATGTTTATTGTATATGAAGATATAGTGTAAACTTAATTCATTTGATGACGATTTATTAGTCTAACTTGACGCCACCATTTAATTCGAAGAACATTATTTATGCACTGAACCCGTGCGTGAATACAATATCTAAAGTAAAACCATTGATGTTACAGGTGCTCGAGTTGGACAACTTAGAACTGATGATGGGCAAGGTGTTGGACGAGGGACCGGTCCTGGCGTTCATGTTCAGGGTGCAGCTCATCGACTGCACATACAACTCCCAAGGCGAGGTGAGATGTCGTGATTTGTAATAGAGCAGCTAATGCATGGTTGAACTAGTATAAGGTTGACCCATCAGAAGCCCATTTTTGCGGATATAGTTCGTTGTTCGCCTGTGACGTCACTGATCTCAGTGACGTCACGGGCATTAACCAATCACCGAAATGCGATCAAACCAGTCAACCAATTCGACATGGGAATGACGGGTTTGTTTACGTTTCTCGATCTCAGTGACGCAACAAGAAAGCTGAACTGAAAGGCGGAACTTCTCGTGGGTCAACCTTGTATAGTTCAACCATGAGTTAATGGTTCCATTTCCCATTTCGTCCCGAATGTAGATCGATTTCTTTTTTCAATATTATATGGGTTATGAACGATTTGGTTTACTTGTGATGAGGAAGCATTTCATTGTTGATAGATCGTGGCTGGGGACAAGGACTCGGTGGTGCGGCGACAGTATGTGATGGTCTTCTGCCGTGACCAGGCCGAGCTAAACCCTCGCGCAGCCTGGAAGCTTCTCGAGTTCACGTACAGTTCTGCCACACAACTTGTATAAATTTGTTGAGTACGAGCCTCTCTCCCCTTTACATATTATCTCTACAGCTGTTGAAGGGCATCAAAATAAACGAGTCGTTAGGAATACTTCTTTTTATTAACATTACTTCATTTACGTTTTTGGAGTATGCAAAAGCTAATCGAGAATAGATACGTCTAGAAAAAAAAGAGAGCATCGCAAAAGCTTCATCTGAAAAAAAAAAATGATTGTATCCCGTATTTTCGACCAAATTATATATACATATCGTAGATTGACGAAAACATATTTCACACACGGCATAAAATTTTCGAATTTCTTTTGCATTTTTAATAAAAATAGGCCAATATAAGAATTTCATAGTAGACAGAAATTCGAAAAAACTCGAAAGATTGAGCATTCTTCATTGAAGATTATAGATACCGGCAGTGAGACTGGAAGGATGTACATTTCTACTATTAAAAGCAATGGGATCTTAAATTACCTCGACATTTTCACAATCTAACATAATCTTAATGTGTAGGCAGTGAGACCTGGATTAACATCAGAGTATCCGCACGCTTGAGAATGAACTGCAAAAGCATGTACACGTTTCGACCGCCGATGATCTACTGGGCATTCAACTAATATTTGTCTCGTAAACAGCAAATCTTTCCATCCATTCCACTTCTAAGAGCTAAAACTACTTTGGCAGTGGTTGCGCTATACTAATTACACTCGTCATTTCGGTTCATTCAAGTGACAAGACGAATATGTGGTATTCTGTACGTAATTATAAAGAAACACAACATAAAGTTAACATGTTTCAATATCATAAAATAAATTTGATGTCTGAGCCCAACTTATTTAAAAGTCCCTATTTTCGTTGTTGAGTTTTAGGGGCAATTTTATGCGTGGAACAATGATTAGATGATTGGTGATTAGTGGTAAAGGCATGCTAAGACAACCTGAAGGACGTGGTGGGATGTGAGGAGATAAGCTACCATACATGGTCACTTCAAAGGCATGGTAGCACCACAGGGAGAACTCTCTCATTGCTGCCGCACTCGACATCAGTGAGGGGCCAAACTAGCTCGGCTCAAGTCTGATTATTTTAGCGAAGAAAAATAAGCAGCCACCTGTTTTCCATCAGGGACTTAACAAGCGTTGGCGAAGCAAATTAGCGATAACAAGAATGAAGCAAAGAGTGGTACAGACGCTTCCAGCATTTGGAAGACGTGGCTTGTGGTCACAGTGATGTCATTTCGAAAACTTTCTCACTACAACGAACAAATAAAACGAGATCAAACCACTCATAAATATATGCACCGGTTTATCACAACCTATTTAGCGCGAAACGCTATTTGAGATTTGTAACATTTCGGTTAAATCTAAAAGAAACGTGAGTACCTTTTTGAAGAGGCAAGGCATCATCTAATACAAAAAGATGAGAAATCTTGAGCAACTCTTGGCTTATTGTTGAGTTAAGATGTCATAAGTGTGATAAAAGTAGTAGTGTCAAATGCCCGCAGTAGATTAAGAATGGCGCGAGACCGGCACTTCATATCATGATGTCAGCAGCCGTGAGGGAGGGGTCGACGAGCTCCTTGAACTCCGCGTAGAGGCGCTGCAGGCGACCCGTTGTATCGACAAGCAGGAGCTCCTGAAGATAGTCTCTCACCAGCGAGACCGTGTCAGATCCCTGCATAAAATAAATTCCCCAAGTGTTTTTCCTCTTATTAATTTTCCCATGTGTTTTTTCTCACGAATTCTAATGATTATTTATGAAAGTAATAGAACTCATGTTGGTTGTCACAGATATTGTCCTTCCGTTTAACATCAATTGTCTACGTTGTAGAACGAACATATAAACTATACCTTCTATAATTGTGCTTCGGAAGAGCAAGGGAGAGTGATCAATCTGCACCAGAATTTCAATTTTTTTAAAATACTAGAGCGAATTCTCAAACAAGTAACTTTTTTACATTTTAGTAAAAGAATTAGAGGAATACGCAAGAAGATTACCAAGAGTGATCTGTGTGACGGGAGGACAGTCGTCACTGGCTCCTTGCACGAGGCTGGGGGCGGCGCCGCGAGCTCTTCGAACACCTTTCTCAACTCTCGCTCTTTGCCTGTTGATCATGAAGACAAATTTGCAACGAGCTGTAGTCAAAAGTTATAAGAATGATCATAGCGAATAATAAAAAATATAACTCAGCACTCACTGCAGTGAGTGACAGAGAGCGCATTTTCTCGTCGACGAAAACATGAAGTCACGGATGGACAGACAGACGGACATGGCGAGGACAATAGTGCATTTTTTTCATAAATGAGAAAATGCGTTAAAAAGCATGGAAATTCATTTTTTAATGTGACTCATTATACGACTCATACCGAGTCGAAAAAAGTAAAAGGTTCATTGACAGTCTTGAATGTATGCCGTAATTGCAGAAGAAAATAATATTATCTTTCATACACCACACTCAGAGAATTCTGGAGAAAACCTCAGCGCAGAATCACCTTCTCTAATATAGAAATTGACGAGTCTCCTGTACCAAAACTGATAGTCACGAGATGACGCCAGGTATGCCGACGATGTGAGCATTTTTTTCAAAAACACCTCGGTTAAAACTGCCCGCACTTCGCCACTGGTGTTCTCTACCAGAGATCGACTGCTGCCCACACTGTTGAGGGAAATCAGCTTAAGAAATGTGGAGGTTAGAGTTTATGAGCTAAGCTTAGCTTAAGCTGTAAGATTTCAATTAGATCTCATAAATGTCGTGAGCATATTTCCGGAATTTTGTCATAGTTGACATAGCTATTACATCTAGATAAAAGCAACCCTCTACCTATGAACTATGTTCAACTGTCAGGTATTTCACACTCACTAAGCAGTTGAGTGATACAGAAGCCTGGCGAGTGGAGGCTGTGCGTGATGATCTGATGAAGGGGGAAGGCAGCTGTAGCAGGGCAACACGAGGCGGCGCATTGCGGGAGTTGTTCCGAGCTGCAGCCACGATTCCAGTGACCAGCAACGGGCGAAAATTTCTCCCGTACCAAAAACGAGCACCGGGATGAGACGTTCCTTGTTATCGTCTGCACTGGACTCGGCAAATTTATTTGAAACCGCTGTACTTTTCGTTGGCAGCGAATGATTTGTATCTTTATGCGTATGACCGTCAATGCCATTGTGGAGGCTCTGTTTACTAGTGTGGTTTGAAATAGTGTCATGGGAGTATCCGTTGCACACAGCAGAACGCGCTGTACTGTCGTTTGGAGAGTCGACAGCAGCAGGGGCGGATTTTTTAGATTCAGAGGGAGGAAGTTGCTCTGTTTCCACCAGGTGAATGCTGCGGGCCCCATCCGTTCCTTCGCGACCCTCGACTAAAAAAATGTTATGGATAAATTTCATTGATTGAACATTTAAAACAAGTCTATATGTAATCAGCTATGACCAGGGGAGATAATAAAAAATTATACACACATTGAATGATAATTTAATAGCTTAACATGTTGATAATTCTGATTACAGAAGATGACTAAAATTCGTCAAGAGTAGAATACTCATACGACCTACGACTCACCGAGGTGACGAACACTCTCAGTTAGGAGACATGTTCTGCGTGTGGTGTGCCAGAGAGAGACTTGAGCGGACGTGGTGAGGAGCAGCAGATACTCTTTCCGTAGATGCAACTTGGCGCACTTGCCAGGCATCTGCACGCTCGGCATGAATTCGTCACCTTGGAAAAACAGGACTGAATTAAGACAACACAATAACAGACATCTTTTCTTTCGAACAACAAAACTGAATTGCAAATTCAGGTGACCTCACAGTCCGTTGAAGTCCCTACAAGCGTGATTGCTCCACGGATAATCATGGAAAGAAACAAATTTCAATTTTTACTTTCAAAATTTAACAATGCAATTTTTGTAGCCGTATCCTACTACCTAGGAATTTATCTGAACTGAAATTTAACTTCGAAAAAACTTGATTTTATTGAGCCTCTCTTACAAATATCTCTATTTCCACTGCTTGTAGGAGTTATCTGTCAGTTAAACCTTCAGGAATGTTACATCTCATATTTTACTACACACATGACAGCTATGGATGTTTCCTAAATTCTTACAAAACATTAGTCCACTCATTTATCTGCTTCATGAGAATGGGAACCATACCTGTTCTGAGGCACAGAAGCTGAAGGCTGGAGTCGGCACAAGCGAGAGCGACGCAACGGCATCCGACGGCCGCGGCAGTAACGCGCGCCGTGGAGTAGCTCGTCCACTGCACGACACCGTCACACACGCGACTGATGCGATGCACGGCGTTGCTGCCGCCGCCACTCAAGCTCGTCCAGTTGTTCTCGATCAGCACAACGCCACCGCCGAGTTTGCTGTCCACCTGTTATAAAATAATGCGCTCTAAAGCAGCCTGCCCTTGTCACACTGGCACGGACAAATAGAAACATGCTTTTCCCACACACAATGTCTCAATCTTCTCAACTTTCAATCACAGACATGTGAATAAATAATTCGGAATGCGTTATCCCTAATTTTAGGTTTAAAAATTTTTGTTAGTCGCCATCATTTTAAATAATGCGGCAAAATCAATGATGTAGTAGACTTTTTACTGATCAAATTAGCTCTCGAGAAACTTAAAGCACGGGAAAACATGACACTGCATGCCTTTAGTATCATGTTTACTAGAAGATAGCCTTTTTACTAATAAAAATTACAATACGATTCAATATGAACCTAAATACAGAATAAGTATCTTTTTCTGAACTGAGGATAAACTCAGCGTTGCACTTGCCTGTATTTTATGAACATTGCCGAGGTTTGCCTCTGGTAAGACATGCGTAACAGAAGCGGCGGCAGAGAAAGAAGGAGCAGCAGCAGCAGTGGGCAATGTTGTTGACGACGCGACGACAGCAGCAGGATGGGAAGCTGCAGCAGGAACTGCCACTGCGACTGTACAGGCAGTTAGCGGAGAATACAAAGAGTCAAAGATGATTAAACACTAAAGACCAGTAACTAATGAATTATAGACAAAGAAATGCATAGACAAAGCTATTTGGAAGTCATGGAGTCACAAAAATAATGTATTAAGTTACAACTGCAGAGCATGTGAGTTCAATAGAATAATATGCCATTACACTATGAAGCTCATGGTTAGCTATTGGCTGAGGTGTTGTAATTTAGCATGTTGGATTAGTTCAACGTTTAAGGTGATCATTCATTCGATATTTTTGTCTCGGCAGAGAACTTAACTAATGTATCGCACCTGGAACTGATGCAGGGGTAGCCATGGAGGGGGTACTGTGTTGTTGCGGATGCTGCAAGGAGCGGTCCAAAGGAGGCCGCCCTCTTTTACGCTTCATGGGGATGGGTTGAGGCTCGTCCAACTTGCGTTTGACCGGCAAACTTGGTGATTGATCACCCACTGCCCCTGCGTTGTCCAGCCTGCACACGATATTTTATCCAAGAGTTAGTTCAGTGGGCATAGTTGCTGGCACTTCAGGTCGACCAATCGCGCGTAAAATGTCAAGTTGGGCGTCGCGCGATAAGGATCAGGAAATATCAATTTTATTGATTGCGTATTTAAATGTTTTAACCTTCAATGGTAAGAAGGCTACGATTGTTATGAAATACTGATATAAAAGTAGGGAATTAATTCAATAATCGAGTACCAAAAAAAACACGAACGCGAATTTTGAAAATATAATTTCTTCTCCCATGATGTAGCACAACGAAACTCCAAATGAAGACATGATAGATCTCTAATGAATTACAACAAATATTTTTCAAAAAATTGATCACAATAATACAACATGAATGCTCCCAATTTCCGACAGATGTGCATGATATCAAGCGACCATTACGAGAGATGAGCTCACCGCTCAAGTCGTGCTGTTAATCCTGGATTGACGCCGTTGAGCTCAGGAGGTGCCGTAGGTAAGTCAGCGACACCAGCAGTAGCGCTGCCCAAGCCTGCGCTCACTACCGCGGGCATGGTGCCCTTGGGAGGGCTGCTGTTGGTATTGCTGGCACTGCCAGACTGGGTGCGCTTCTTATGGGGCGTCACGTTAGGCTCCACGACGCCATCCAACTTCTCAATCACTATTGTGCTTTTGTCTGTCCTACTTGTGGAGAAACTGTCGAAACTCTTCATGTTGGAGCTGCACACAATTTTAAGGCGCTGTTTAGAAAAGAAACCAAGCTGAGATTTTATAATAGTTAAATATATATATAGAATGAAATTATCAGCCAGTTGTAATAGGAAAATATTAAGACAGGAGAACATCAATTAGTTCATAAATGTGTAATTTACTCGTCGCAGCAAACAATTCAAGTCCATTTCAAGCTAACATCTCAAGACCAAGTTTGTACCCGTCAGCAGAAGGCGGGATGAACACAGGAGTGATGCGGCGTCTGCCATCAACCGTGCGTCTCTCTATCTGTTTATCAGGACCTTTCTGTACAGCGGCAGCAGGGAAGCTGCTCGTAGGTAACACAGCAGACCCTAAGCCTGCCTCTGACTGCCGGCTCTTGGCGAGCTGCTTAGCTCGTAACACTTCTGGGTTGTCGATTATGACGGCAGTGGCTGCTTGTAGAGCTGAACCGCTGCTGCATTGCCCGTATAGCTTCATGTACACCGAGTCCTAGCAACATATTCATGTGCTTCAGTTAATCTAGCAGATGTTATGATTAGGACCGCAATACTTTTAGGATCAAATGTTATTGTAAAAATATATATATATCAGGAACTCACCTATTGGTGTCAAATTTGTATTTTCGCAAGACTTACACAAATAGTACTTGCATACAACTCACAGTTTCCTCTTTAGACAGTGCATGTCCCATTTCTTGAGACGTGAAGCTGATGACAGCAACAGTGCCGTCTTTGGAGACAGCCACCAGATGTCGTCCACATGCACTGAATGACAAATCTAACACCTGAAATATTCCAAGAATTAGCCTTTTAAAACAATACAAGAATGCCGCATAATGTAATTATATAATAAACACAGATCAGCAAGTGAATTGACCATCAAGTTATATTTAGCTACAGAAGGTCTCAAAAAATAAAATTTATATAAATGCAGAAGCTTTAATTCTCAAGTTATCTGACTTTTTTGTGTAGGACAATTGCAGTACAGTCATGACCGGATTTTCAAGACTAGTGATGCAGGAATTATGCAGTACTTCGTTCAAAATTTAGTGCAGTCCTTCATCAAGGTATAGTTGATAGAAATTTAAAATTGAAAAGAATAATATGCATAATATAATAAAATTGAAAAGAATATATGATGCAAAATCTCAAAACCAATTTGTGATAAAATACAAGAACATATCCACAATTGGTGGTTAATGTCTTGTATGATGCATGTGTCTATTGACGGCTATGATGTCTAATAACAAGCATGTGCACGAGATTAATTAACCGAGTCCTCGAAGACATCATGTATGACGAGCAGCGGACGTTTGAGAGACGTGAACCAAATGGAGAGAGAACGATCGCGCGCCCCCACAGCCAGGCAGCAGTACTGCACCGGCTTGCCGCCAGCACTGTCGCTCTTCTTCAGAATGTTTGGATTGAAGCGCTGGCGATGAAAACGACATCGTTAAATTAATGTTTACTGAAAATATATACATCAGTTTAAAAAATCATCTAACAAATAAGACTTCTTAATTGTTGTTCAATATCAAAAACAGTGCTTGGATGCAATGAGAAATTTGTAATTGAAAAATAGAGCACATTCAATATAACAGGTGAAATATCTGATAGATAATAATGTAAACAGATAATTACTCGGCGACCACAGACACCAACATCACAATAACTGTAAGAATAATTGCAGCGAGCAAGGCACTCACAACACACGTGACAGGCTTGCGGTGGCCAACAAAGTCCTTGTCAGTGGTCCAGTGATCTCGGTCAATAATTTGTGCAGTTGGGCCGCCGTTGTTCATGGCGTGCGCCGACACAAGATACTGACCGTCCGGGGACCAACTCAGTCGTAATACGCTCGTCGTACCTCCGCACTGAACAAAACTTGTTATCACTAATAAATTATTATTATTATTAAATTATTAAATGAAAATTATTATATCACTAATGTGTAGTAAAATTAGTCAATGAACCCCGTGATTGTTTTCTCATAGGAATGTGAAGCATACGAAGATTGAGTGGGTCAATGTAAAAGATGGATCAATTACTTTACTTAAGAAAAACATGCAAGTTGTTTTAAAATGCTATATGCAAGGAATCAATGATTAATCATGAAGCAAGACCGGCTAAGATGTGAAGGCAAATTTTTTGTATTATTTTAAATGAAATAATCAACAACTAATGCATGGAATAATACATCCCTCCTGGTGTGGTAGGTGAAAACGGGAAATCTTCTGTGTTTACATTTAAAGCATAAATAATTATGTATTTCATATGAAATTAAAACAGTGACTACAACTGAGGCTAATTAATTTTTCATGTCAGAGAGGTTAAAATTAAATTTCCGAGTCAATTGATATTGCAAGTGACCTCTTCAAAAGGCTTGGAGATGACAGTTTCTTGCGTCCAGTCAGACGTGCGCCACACAACAAGAGTTTTATCATCAGCCTGGGAGGCGAGGTAGCGGCCTACAGGATCCCATGTCACGCCCTTCACCAGGCCGCGGTGACCTCGCAGCACACGCACGCGCTCTGTACATTGCACGCAATTTATATTATGGTCTATCTCTTGCAGTATATAGTATGCCATTTATATTATGGTCTATCTCTTGCAGTATATACACCATTTATATTATGGTCTATCTCTTGCAGTATATATGTATATTATTGCTGGAACTCAACTGAATGAGTTAGGTTCAGATATACGTTCTCCAGAATAATGTTCCTAATGGTCAATAGGACTGGCGTAAATTATGATGGATATTAATAGGCACGAATGAACTACTGTTAGACAATCGAATTCTCATTGAACTGTCATCAACTTGATAAAACACCATACAAATAGCAAACAGACTTTTTTTCAGTAGCTAACAGCGGTGAAAAAGTTTCAAAATTTCAAATAGCCAAAATATATTCATGTAGATTAAATTATAACATTTTATATTTTCAATGCATTCATTTGCTTATGTTTCATGTATCAGTTATACCTGGCCATTTTTCACAATTCCAGATAATGATGGTGTTGTCAACGGAGACAGATGCTAGAAAAGCGTCACGGGGCGCCCACGCAACATCAAGTATGTCACCATCATGTCCTCTAAGAGTGGAGACACAGCGCCACCATTCAATGTTTATCACATTTGATCCAAAGACTGAGCCACCTTCAAATGAAACAAATGCAGTCAATAGCAAACATCAGCAACATGTGTGACTGCAGATTGGCTAATCTACAGTTATGTTAAAAATAAACTCAGCAGGTCTCACAAAAAAAAGAAATTTTACATATGCAAAATTAATTAAGAAGCTTTCAGCAACACAAACCTCCATAGTTGCTGAGCTGCCATATAATAATGACTTTGTCATCACCAGCCGAGGCAAGGAAGTGGCCAGAATGAGACCAGCGAACACAATTAACACACCCCAAGTGTTGGTCCAACTGGCAGAGCAGCTTGGGACACTGAAAAAATAAACGATGTTACATTCATCAATTGGCAGAACAGCTTGGGACACTGAAAAAATAAACAATGTTACATTCATCAATTGGCAGAACAGCTTGGGACACTGAAATAAGAAACNAACGATGTTACATTCATCAATTGGCAGAACAGCTTGGGACACAGAAAAAAAAAACGATGTTACATTCATCAATTGGCAGAACAGCTTGGGACACTGAAAAAATAAACAATGTTACATTCATCAATTGGCAGAACAGCTTGGGACACTGAAATAAGAAACAATGTTTCATTCATCAATTGGCTGAACAGCTTGGGACACTTAAAAAGAAATAATGTTTCATTCATCAATTGGCAGAACAGCTTGGGACACTGAAATAAGAAACAATATTTCATTCATCAATTGGCAGAACTGCTTGGGTCACTGAAAAAGGAGCAATGTCAGTGTCACTTCTTAGCAACTTCAAAACATTTTTCATTCAAAGGAAGGCTGGCCATGGCCGGGCTCCATGAGATAACTTTGTTGTGCAATTTCGGTCAGTGATACATAGCTTTGGATGTTCTATTTTTTGGCATAGTTATTCACTTATTTCTTAGAAAAATGATATACTTAATATTCAAACAGACATTAACGATAGTACATACACTGAAATCACTGTGAACCAAGAGTCCAAGACTCAACTGTAACTAACTGATCAAACTGTCAATCAAGCCAAGAGATTCCAGTGATCACAAATGAAAATTCTTGAATACAATGGGTTCAATGCACGGATAATTTTTAGTTCAAAAATTACAATTTAATTAGCTTGGGAGCTCATTTCCTCTAAGCATTACAATGATCTCTGGAAAAATTACCTACCATTAGTGACTGCTCACCAATGTACCTGATAACTCACATTGGGATCTTTCTCATATTTTTCAGAGAGCACTGGCTTCATATTCCATATGACCACACGACCTGATGCATCTTGTCCCTGACCTTGACCTCCTGTAGCAAATCTGGTGCCATCAGGATGGATGTCAACACTGAAGATTGCTTTACCATCTGAAAAATCAAACAATCAATTAATTAATCAATAGGAGCCTATTTACACAACATATTTCATGCTTACAGCCAATATACTAGTTGTCATAGTAAGGTCAAACATCACATTAAAAAGGATATCCAAGCTACCATTATGAGAGCTTGCTAAAATGATTCCAACTTATGTTTGGGGTTAAAATAACAGTTAATGACACAAAAATGATACCAACCATCATGGTTTATCCAGGAAGGCTTCAGCAGTTGCATGGCAGGATCAGAAAATGCACTTCCCACAGGGAGGATGTGGAAGTCAACACAGAATTTCTTTGACAGCTGCTTTGCATAGATGCTTGTGATTTTGCTTTCTCATAAAACAACTGATAAGAGTATGATAAATTGATAATAAATGAATTATAATGAACACCCAGTTAAAATTTCAAATGATCAAAAACTTGGGTTAATGAGGCCTACAGAATAGGCAGGGTGCTACCAAGTCTGAAATTAAAATCATTGATTGTCCATGCATGTTGTCATTCTAAATACCTTTTAAATGATCATGTACCTATCACACTTGTTGTTGTACAAATGTAAATTTAAGAGCCTTTTGAATTTTGACCTAGTTGAGAAAAGTCTTATTTTTCTGAAATATTGCGGCTCTAATATCATAGAATTTCAATAGGTATGAAATATTGTGGTTCACAAACATGTCACTTCATAAAATTTTCAACTTCTGCAGTAGGTACTTAGTACCATGCTCCTGCCAAAATATCTTGCATAACAAGTCAACCCAAAATGTTTTGGCATCAGATTGCATTATCATGTGTTCAGTTGCCTCTCAACTCTAAACTAAAGACAAATATTCTTGTTGCTGTTTCTAGGGTGAAATTAGAGATTTGGGATAATACAAATATATAAACAGTATTCATGACTCAAAGAAATTGAACCATGGCTTGGAAATCCATAAAGCCACAGCTTGGAAAAATCCAGTTACAGATCAGAGAGTACCTAGATATTTTCCTTACTTAGCTCGACTTTCAGTTATGGTATGGGATGCATACTCAACTGAAATGAATGAGCTTCTGTATTGTTCTTTAGTGTGGGGGCCTGGGGGTGCAAGGGTGCAATTTGAAGGCCCTGAAAGTGTGCTATTTATTAAGGATGTGGCAGTTAATACTGTTAAAACTTAAGGAAATGGCAGTTATTTGGGTGCTGGAGCACTCTATTTGCTTGGAGCAAGATAAGCATGCTGCCACTGCTGCTGGCTTGCTCTTATTGGAGCGAGCGGCCATCCCACTCCTATTGTAGCAAGTACGCTCCTATTTCTGGCCATCGTTCTCCTCAATTACATAGGTACCGTAGTTTCCTTGTGCCATGTGGCTGCTGAGTTATTGTTTCATGTGATGCACAACTCTGTGTCAAATCACATAATTATTACAGTTGATTTTTTTTAATTTAATCATTTACTCAAGGATTAAACCAATATGTTATCATCTTATGTATGATAATGCTTGTACCCATAACACTCTACTGGTCTACTAATAGGACTCATAATTGAACTTGAGAAAGAGTGTAAAAAAGTCCTTTGAGACTTGACAATATGGCACAACTGCATACACATTTATATCACTGCGACACTGCCCTCAAGGTTTACAGCAATGGTCTTCTGACTCTTCTCTTCTCCACTTCCCGTAGGAGGTCTTAAATCTATTGGATTTGTGAATTATGCAGTTCCAGTCTCCAGAAATGGAGTTGCATAATTTCTAGTTATATTAAAAAAAAGTATTTCTTGCATGGTCATTGCAAGATTTAAATAAAATGAAACATGCAAGATTGAAAATTTCCTACTCAATTATAAAATTTCATTGCTCCAAGTGACATCTTTGAAATGAGGATGCATGCAAGAGGCCAGTGCCCACTGCCTAGTATTGCCCAATACCACTTATACCAGCATTTATCTCATTATCATACTCCTTTCCATGCGTAAGCCTGCTAGGCCAAGCACGCCCAATGCACCACGAGTGTGATGCCCGATACACAACTCAGGACTTTGACAGGGTTACCCGCTCCTCTCGGAGCAGGCTAGACCTGCTGTGTCCAGTCCAGCATTGTAGCGCGCGTGCTGCCCAGGGCATATAGATTATAGGGCAGAGTAGCCTAAGTGATTATTTGCTAAAAGCCTAAAAGCCATAGGCACAAATTTCCTTCCTGCTCCTGGTAAAGTACTTCACCTTGGGAAGAACAATAAACAGCAAGATTACAGTATGAGAAGACATGGTTGCAAGTGAAGAATCGGCAACAGAACAGGCCACAGCAGTACAGCACATCAGGATGATCAGGTCTACTCTTCAGCAATGACATGAGGCAACATTACTATGTAATGTTATGTTATGAACCAGCAACAGCAAGCCAATGAGCAGTAAGCCAACAACACAATCGTCCTTATCCAACAGTTCTACCTATCCCATGCCGTGATTGCCGTCTAGAATCCTCACGATTTTTGGCAAGGAACTCCCTAGTCCAGAGTCCCTAGGTACGCCATAGCGCTTTTGCTGCACCTGCATAGCACTGATACTGAGTGATAGTATCATTGATAGCAGTTGAGCAGATTACATATGTATATTCACTTGCTTGTCATTATTTTTACTAGTCATTTTCTTCACAAAGATGAAAAAAAAAACTATTTCTTCTTCTTTAGTCGAAATTTGGTAGGAGCTCTGGAGACTTGTCCAAGGTAGCCCCTCGACCGGACGTTGGTGTTCAGGTGTCACACGTCTGTGGGAAAAACGACAGGGATAAGACATTGTAAAAAGCGGACTGGTTAAGAGATTGCTGCTACTAGGTAAGATAACTTGTGCGACTATTTGCATGAGAAGAGTTT
>NW_025936648.1:0-570 GCF_000764305.2 Hyalella azteca | reverse complement strand
TATGAAAGGTAATATAGGTAATGGAGGACGCGTTATGAAAGGTAATGTAGGTAATGGAGGTGCGCGTTATGAAAAGTAATATAGGTAATGAAGGTGCGCGTTATGAAAGGTAATATAGGTAATGGAGGTGCACGTTATGAAAGGTAATATAGGTAATGGAAGTGCACGTTATGAAAGGTAATGTGTAGGTAATGGAGGTGCGCGTTATGAAGGTCAGCTTAACACCTATTGTGTCAGCAACAGACACCCGGAAAGAGATTTGTAGTGTGGCGCGCAGGTTGTGCTGCTAGCTTTCGTTCGTTAAATTTTTCGTTGATCTACAGGAGCGAAGTGCGGCTTAAGTGAACAGCGATGAAATAGCTACGAAAAATTGTTGTTCACAATGGCTGTTTAAAATGGTAGCTGATAATGGCTGTTTAAAATGGTAGCTGACAATGGCTGTTTAAAATGGTAGCTGGCAATGGCTGTTTAAAATGGTAGCTGATAATGGCTGTTTAAAATGGTAGCTGACAATGGCTGTTTAAAATGGTAGCTGGCAATGGCTGTTCAATATGGTAGCTGACAATGGCT
>NW_025936647.1:0-3245 GCF_000764305.2 Hyalella azteca | reverse complement strand
TAGGATAGGTTGCAGTGTTGGATTATGTCTCTCTTTACCACCTCATGTTCTGGAGGTTGCAGTGTTAGATCATGTAGGTATATCCTATTGTATCTAAGGTCTCTCTTTGCCGCCTCATGTTCTGTAGGATAGGTTGCAGTGTTGGATTATGTCTCTCTTAACCACCTCATGTTCTGGAGGTTGCAGTGTTAGATCATGTATAGCCTAATGGATCTCAGGCCTGTCTATACCGCGTCATGTTCCGTGGCATGCATTGCAGTGTTCGATCATGTATCCAATTGTATCTCAGGTCTCTCTTTACCGCCTCATGTTCCGTGGTATGCGTTGCAGTGTACGATCAAGTGACAGTAATAAACATGCTGAACAAGCTTCCTGGGTTGCTAGGTTATTCTAGTTGCTGTGTGTAAGCACATGGACTGCATTTTGAGTTTATCACGTGAAACCCTTCAATAAAAAGATTGGTATTTCTGATTTGACATTCGCTAACATGAAAGGCTAACATTTAAATTAACAAATTAAAATTGTACTCAACGTCACATTTGGTACCTATACTTACTTATCATTTAGTTCACCTGACACTAGGTGCAATAAGAATGGAATCATATGATTTTTAGTTTTTACCGACTCCGACCCACTTGTGCACTGACGGCAGTGAGGTTTCCCTCGATACTTTAAAATTTTTTGTGCTTCTGAATATAGAGTAGATATTGCATTCATCTCTCCACTGGAAGTCGCACTCGGTGCGTAAAGTTACAACATTGTTTTCCATAATGAATTAACTGACACGAAAATCCCATTGATAATCTGTGCATTGTGATATGTTGCACTATGCTGATTAAAAAATTGAACACAAAGCACCGAGTCTCATATTTATTTCTTAACTCCATTTTTATCTCCTCAAAAACTAGTAAAATTACTTATCAGAATGAAAAATTTTCCACTGCACAGGTCTGGCGACATGGAAGAAGTCACCACTGGTCACCTGGAGAAGCGTGAACTCCTGCAGCTGCGTAACGAGATGGCATCATACTTTGCCAGGCCACCTGCTGTGCAGGTAATTTCGAAATCTCGGTATTCCACTTCGATAAAATTCAATTAACATCTCAATTGGCAAATGTGTGTGTACTGCTGCCCAATATTTTTCAAATTTTCTTGCTGATTTGGCTTTAAACATTGATTTTGTTAATATTGGCTTTAATACAATTATTCCTCAAATTGCGTTCTAGTTTCAATCTAGTTGCGTTCAGAATTTGATAAGATAAGAACGATCTGGAAGATAAAATAAAATAAGAATACATTGCAACCATCATATAAACTAAGATAAAATAGAATAACAAGAATCAATCCCTGCAGAAGGATGGGAAACTGGCCTTACCCTCGTTGCCCTCACCCATCGACCGTGAGAGGGCGTGTCAGGGCTGCCCTCACCTGCTGGTATGCACTGCCCTCAACACAGCTCCTCCCTCACCACCTCATGCCATGGCTTCCCTCGTGCCCGCTACCCTCGCACATCTACAACCTGTCAGTTCTTTTATGATTTACAGTTTTTTCCATTTTTATTCATTTTCATTTCATATTTGTTTCATATCATGTCCTACTTTTCACATTGAGGTTTATTGCAGATTATAAGAAAAACCTTTGGTTTTTTGAATTTTATGAATTGACTTATCTCATTATCACAATATGTTATTGTTCTTTTGAGAGTAATATCGCCTATGTCGCCTGTGAAGCTTTTTAGCTTAGATACCTGCGCTCCGACGTTTTTTTATTGTGTGCTCTCGTGTGAATAAAGAATAAAAAAGTACTTTATTTATTATAAAACTTTTCTCCGGGAATGAATGATAAATTATATTGCGGATGATAACTTACAAAGGGAAATGAAAATAAATTACTAACATAAATCTTGAAAATATT
The DNA here is from genome assembly GCF_000764305.2 of Hyalella azteca. Classification (NCBI taxonomy): domain Eukaryota; kingdom Metazoa; phylum Arthropoda; class Malacostraca; order Amphipoda; family Hyalellidae; genus Hyalella; species Hyalella azteca. The sequence goes on along the minus strand of NW_025936647.1, from coordinate 1,331 downwards.
ATTTCATTTCTTTTTCGCGATTAAATAAGAATTTTAAGACTAAATACATATCTGGCATATTAAAACTTTTTTAGATGATAATTGATTATTTTATCTAGGTACGTACTCGGAGACTTGAATGTAGATCATATTCCCAGAGCTGGGCAGCGCTACTTTGAAATGTAGCGGTGCTACCGCTACAGTAATATGTAGCGCCGCTGCATTAGCCGCTACAATGGCCAAAATTAGTGGAAATCCCTAAATATTTATTGTTCTGCTATTAGGATTTACTCATAAACATTTCATGATAATAAAACATTTTCAAAACATATCAATGCAACTTTATAGCAATTAACCTAACCGAACTAGTGCGGGTTAGATACAGTAAATAAAAGTTAGTTATTTTTATGTTTTACCTTCCTTACATGAATGTCTACTTTAATCTACCAATCTCAAAAATTATCCACATATACATAAAAAATCAGTCTTTTTTTGTATATACATGTATATGTGGATTATTTTTGAGATTGGTAGATTAAAGTAGACATCCATGTAGGGAAGGTGAAACATAAAAATAACTGTGTAAAAATAACTGTAAGCAAACTGAAATATGAGAAAAAACCTGTAAGTGGTAAGTGGTAGCAACTTATCAAGTAACAACTAACATGTTGACACTAGCTAGTAACAGGCTGAGGTTGACAACATTACACCGAAATCTTTCGTACAGTTTTATTCTGTAATTTGTATTATGTACGGTATGTATCATGCTGGTTTTTAAATAATATTTAATACTATTAAGTAAAATCTAAAGCAGTGGTTCCCCAACTTTTTCAGGCTTGCGCCCCCTTTGGCTCCCTAGTGAATTTCTATCGCCCCCCGCAGACATACTCCTCTTTCTTGAAATTTAGTACGCTGTAATTTTAAAAGATAAAGGTTAAACGCAAATGTGTAGTTCACAAATAGAACCCCATTTAGTGAACCAATATGTTTTTCAGCTGTTTTAACTGTTTCAGCACTAGAAACCTAGGACGTCTCGGGCAAATGTACGGCCGTACTCGTGGCCGGTCGCACGAGTAATCTCCAAATTCAATTATTAAGTAATATCTCCCAAACTAATGAACGCAGTTCAGTGAAACTTGGAACACGTATACATCAGAAACTAACGCGGATTTTTAGCTCGTAAAAATGATTAAATTTTACCTTCATTCGTGAGTTATATTGCGATACAGGCCAAAATTCGCAGCTAGTGATCACAGAATTTCTTCCAAACTACTGAACAGATTTGAACGAAATTTTGAATATACTTCCTAACTACCAAACGGTGATTTTTTTAGCTTGTAAAAAAAATTTCG
>NW_025936646.1:0-412 GCF_000764305.2 Hyalella azteca | reverse complement strand
GCGTGTGTCTTGTGTGTCTTGTGTGTCCCGGCGTGTGTCTTGTGTGTCTCATGTGTCCTGGCGTGTCTTGCTTCTGTGTTGTGTGCCTCGTGTATTTCTGAAAAGTCAATTACATGATGAGCCGTGTTGGCAGCTTTTTTGCAAAGTCTTTCCCATTTTAGCGCATTTTCTCATTTGTGGAAAAAATGCACTATTGGCTCGCCATGTCCGTATGTCCGTCCGTCTGTCCGTCTGTCCGTGACCTCAAGTTTTCGTCGACGAGAAAATGCGCTCCCTGTCACTCACTGCAGTGAGTACCGAGTAATATTTTTTTAACCTCAGCTCGAAAAAGTTGATTTTTTATTACCGCCATGAAACTAAAGAGTCCGATTTTTGTGTGTCCCGGCGTGCGTCTTGTGTCTTGTGTGTCTCA
>NW_025936645.1:0-1060 GCF_000764305.2 Hyalella azteca | reverse complement strand
GCTGACCACAGGGCTGACAATGTCTCATGGCTGACCACATGACTGACAATGTCTCATGGCTGACCACATGGCTGACAATGTCTCATGGCTGACCAATAAAATTTCATGCTAAGCAAACAATGAGCCGCAACATCAGTTTGGAGGCAACATTGAGCCCCGTTTAAAAATAATGTGGGAAACTTACGCTCCAATCGTATTTCACTCAAGATCTCGTATTTCGATGTGTTATACAATATTTAGTTAATATCAATTAATTATAATACTTAGCATTGAGAGCAAATTTGTTCATGAAACTTAGACCCGCTACAATGAAGCACAAAATATTAGAAATATTGTTATAAAATTGTGAGCATATACATGATGCTCAGAGGACGGTGTGAGCACCATCAGAGGAAGCTTACAATACTCAGTCCAGTACAATCAGTCACTGTACATATGTAACTTCACTATTACAATTACCTCAGCATAAATGTCATGTGCATAGTCCTTCCGCTGCAGGGACAGCACAGGCATCACTTGTGCAACACGTAACTTATGTTAGTAGGAGCTGTGCAAAGTACAATCTTTCGTGTCGGTAACTCAAATGCTCCAATGAGAGAAAAAAATCGTACTTCTAATCGTTAAATGTGAATTTTTTCACCACATGTATAGTTAAGGTAAAACGATACATCATGCAGTTCAGGTATCGTTAATTATTCAATTTCTCCAACATTTCAGTTTTAAGTGAGTCGGACAAGATGGAACTTTACATTTGTGAAATTAATGTCCATCTGGCACAATTAACTGCTACAATTGCTAAATCAATAAATTTCTTTAGTTTGCGCCACTAGTAAAAACGCTTTGGTAATAAAGACAATGAATACAATGAATTGGAATTAGAAGCTCAATAAAATTATCCCTTTGAACACAAATGCTTTCTTTTGCTGAGCGATCGATATGAATACAAGCGTCAATCAGATGAATAACTACCGAACCACTGAATACAAGCGTCACTCGATCAGATGAATAACTACCGAACCACTTACTAAGGTAAACATAGCTTGTACAAAAGTGTCATGGC
>NW_025936644.1:0-1041 GCF_000764305.2 Hyalella azteca | reverse complement strand
CTGCGAATACACGTGAGAAATGTATTTTCACTCGCTCCAGATTTTGTTCAGTGCCTTACTGTTTTAATGTAAAAGAATCCAGTGAATCTATATGAAAGATGTGGAATAGCTTCTTCATGATCATGTTTATTTCGCTGTGGTTTCATCCGATATTTTCTGTCACGAAAATACGAGAATCTATCAAGTTCCACAGCGAAGTTCACAGAGTACCGTTGAGTCTAGAGTACGATCATGCAGTACCCTGCAGTTCCAGCTGCTAGAAGTGAAAATTTCTAAGCGAGCCACGGAAGTGTCAGGAGTTGAGTGTCGATGTTTTGCGTGATGTTGTCGATCTTTTGATCAGGTGGCTCAGCCGCAAAGGATTGCAAGGATTGTCTTCATGCACTTCCTCTCGGCGACACGAGCTTCCACTTTTGTTGCTAGGCTGCATACGAGAGCTTTATTCTTAAGGCTCATTCTCGGACATGTTTTTCTCAGCGTTGAAGGTCTCTGTTTGCGGGAATATAGAACTACGTGCTTAACCAGAATAACCTGAGTAAAATGTCCCCTGAGTCACGTGCTATTCTTACGGTGATCCCCATTACCCAAGTAAATGAGTCTTCAGAATGTTCTTGTGTCGAAACTACGACTGCGTAAACTACGAAACTACGTATTCTGGGTATCGTTCCAGTTTTATTATTTGAAGCTGTTCCTGAAGATACGTTGCACGCAGATTTTTTGAAAATTTCTCAAATTCTTCGATTATCTGAAGAGGCATCCAAAACCTGGGTACTATCGCGACACTCGAACTATCCTCCTCGACTCCATCAGAACTGGCACCTGCCTTCCGCATCCCTAAGGCCTACTCGACATACAGAACTTGTATTTCTCAACCTACAGAACTCCTTAGGGGTATTCCTCATTCTTCACGGCTCCTGATAATATCTAATTATGGAGGTCTTAACCACCGAAATTTCCCGTCTTCATTCCTCACTATTGCTTTACCTCAAGCAACAACCCTACGCATCCCAAAGGACTTCTACACCACCTGATCTTGCTTCC
>NW_025936643.1:1646-2097 GCF_000764305.2 Hyalella azteca | reverse complement strand
TAGTTCGTTGTTCGCCTGTGACGTCACTGATCTCAGTGACGTCACGGGCATTAACCAATCACCGAAATGCGATCAAACCAGTCAACCTGGCCTCAGCCCTCAACCAATCCGTCGTGGGAATGACTGGATTGTTTAAATCTTGATCTCAGTGACGTAACAAGAAAGCTGAACGGAACTTCTCGTGGGTCAACCTTATATAGTTCAACCATGCATATAATGAACGTATTAGCCGGAATCTACTGTTTAGTTCCATCGTATTGCGTATTTCACTTGTAGAAACTCCTAATAAAATACTTTAAAAACAAACTTTTTAAAAAAACACGTTTTTCTTGTGGACTAAAAAGTAGAAAATAAATTATGGCTCGCCCCAAAAAACGTGGGTCGGGCTGTACGTTCACCATCAAATTTCCAAAATTCGTGTGTTGTGTGCTTTTCGCTTTAATCATAAATC
>NW_025936643.1:0-610 GCF_000764305.2 Hyalella azteca | reverse complement strand
TCAGGATTGGAATTTTTCTATTTGTTTCTGAAATCTCGCGGCTTCAACATGACGAATTTTTAATACATTTGGAATCTCGCGGCTCGATATCGCACTTTTGTTAACATTTGGATAGGAGGTAATTCATCTGACGGAAATCTCGCGGTTTCAGACATGGCAGGAAACCTCTAGTTGCGGCCCTAAAGGCAGATGTTTTCAATGCTTGGCAGCAGGCAGCCCGCAGCAGCAAGTGATAATTTTTCAAAATGTTTAACATTCTGCCTTCTGGTTCTGTCAAGCATCAAACAGGGTAATAACTAATAAGGGATGGGTGGGTTAAAAAGGGACAGTCCTCTGACATTTTGTAAAAATGCTGTACCAGCCCATGGTCAGGAAGATGTGCCAGGTGCGCGGGAATTTATATTGTCATTTTAACGATCTGCGCGGTGCGCCGTACTATGCCGGTTAAAAAAATTCGCCGTGCGTCGACAGCGCCGTACTTTTAGAAAGCTAAAATAGTCTAAATATGGACGCGTGGCAATGCAAATTACGTAATCACACTGTACCGTACACACAAACGTGTATCCGCACTGTGTTGTGGTTGGATACGAGTTAACTAGATTGCTACCGC
>NW_025936642.1:0-237 GCF_000764305.2 Hyalella azteca | reverse complement strand
CCAGGCTTCCACCCTGACGGTGGCATCAGCCTCCACCAGCGCCTCCACCACCACACCCTGCAACACAACCCTGGTCAACTACCATAACCACTCACTCCACCACAACCACCACATTCACCAATATATGATTTTCTGAATTAACAGAAGAAGGAAGAGAAGTCAGAGGACGCGACTGAAAAGCAGGATCCTTACCTGGAGCAGGATCCAGACCTGGAGCAGGATCCATACCTGGAGCAG
>NW_025936641.1:0-587 GCF_000764305.2 Hyalella azteca | reverse complement strand
TGGAAATGAAAATAGTCACTTTGCTAAGACTCATGCCTCTTGCCTCTTGGTAGCCGCACTGAGCTCAACTGCTTTGATTAAAGTATTTTTTTTTTTGCTTATGAAGAATAAGCTATTTTTGCAGTTTCGGCTTACGTAGGAGCGTCACAAGTTTTTTAGGACAATGGATGGCTAAGAACTAACATAAGAAGTTCTGTATGTATGGATAATTTGAAACATATTCTGCCCACAAACCATTAAATTTGTCGTAATTGAAAAAGTATGATATTAATATGAATAAAAGAACATGAAATAATTTAAGGATTCCTTAGGAATATTTTACGGGTCATAGCCCTGCTAAAATAGGCTAAGGGCCGCCACTCTGCATCGAAATGAAATAATATTAGGGCTTTAGAGTTCAAATGATAACTACGGTCAACAGATGAACAGTGATGCATCAATCAGTAGTAAAAAATGCATCAATCAGTAGTAAAAAAATCAGTAGTAAAAAAAAGTCTTAAAATGCCTAGCAAATTACGGACCAGGCAATAAGTCCAGCAGCTATCTCAATCAATCGTCAGCTATGGAAAGATCGGGTTTCAAAGGCC
>NW_025936640.1:0-1069 GCF_000764305.2 Hyalella azteca | reverse complement strand
TCGTAGAGCAGACGACACAGGTGCTCACGTCCATCGTTCCGACCGAGCTCAGGCAGGACTTCCAATAAAAGCTTTACTCCATGTGTTCAACAGAAGAGCAGGAGCTGAACATCACCACTGGGTATCTTAGTGTCCGATGGTGGCACAAAAGGAGGATGAGATACAGCAGCACCCTGCGAGTTAATGTTGCGGAGTTGTGCAATGAACTGCCAGAAATTCTCGATAGAGGGCGTGAAGTGAAGTTGCATGGTCGAAATGTTAACGCTAGAAGTACCCCAGGCGTCACCCAAACCACACAAGGCACAGAGCAAGTAATGAGACCATGACCCGGAAATTTGAAACTATTTAAAATTATTCAAAACTAAATCTTAGTTTTGTTTACAGGCGGCAGAATTTTATCAGGAGGGTATTCAAAAACTGGTGCCTTGTTATGACAAGTGCCTCAATATTCACCGAAATTACGTAGAAAAGTAGATGGGGCAGGCTTTCATGTAAAAATAAAACTATTGCTATATATTTGCACGTCTTTTTTAATTCCAAAACAGTAGTGACTTAAAAAACATGCCTAATATAACAGTAGAAATAAATAAATAAACCTTAAGGAAATAGATGAACGCTGTGGGCTCACTCTAAAAGCCAACTAGGTCCAAGCATCAGCGTTAAATACGTCTCATGATCGTAATTACAACCCATTCCTTATTTATGTTCCGAGGAAATACGAATTCCACTTGTATTCCTTATTTAATGTTTCAAATTCAAGCCCTATACTTTCCTGAAAACAAACATAAAAAAACTATTCAATAAAATGCTAAAGATCACAAAGTTCCTACGAATGATAAATTTTTACAACAAAGATCATACGAACACAGTATTTTAAGTAAATCTATTCACAATAATATATACAAGATAGTCACACTTAAAATCCTTCACTAGTACCAGACACGTACCTCCGTCACGTCTCCGCACCAAACAATAACCAGAATATCCCAATGCCCCCTACATTTTAATACCAATATCAATAAACAACAATAAACTACAATAAACTACAATAAACTAAACCATCCTACAT
>NW_025936639.1:0-45077 GCF_000764305.2 Hyalella azteca | reverse complement strand
GAAGCTTCGGGAAGATTGGTAAATGGCGTCGGCAAGATCTTCAAAGAAGTAAATTTGTCTGCTAATTTGTCTCCGAATATCTTTCAAATATTTATCACTCTCTGCATAGTGGCCCCGGGCTAGCCTGGATTTTCTATTAGTGATAAGTAACCTCAAGTTATTATGTGCCAACCATAGCAGATGTAAATGTAAATTAGCAGATCTACCGGAACTCTGACATAGCTAACCCATTATGCTGGTATCCATGATAGGTACTTAACAGGTCTAGGTACTTATTAATAGATGAAGTTATAGGACTCAAAAATTAACTTGAAAGAGAGTCTAAGTTGCTGTCATTGCACTAGATTACTAGAAAGCAAACACCATAATTAAGTGATTTGAGTCTATAAGGATAAAATCATAAAGCTTCAACTCTCCAAGCTAACAAAGAATAATTCAAAGTTTATTTGCAGTGATTGCTGAAGATTGAAGACTCACGGAACTGACTGAAGACTGAAGAGCATTTGCTTTTATTACCTACTCCTATTACTATTAGCAGTCTAAACTCTAAATTCCAGTAGGGCGTAACTCAAGGTATCATTTATGGCCTATTTGTGGCTCATGGAATCATGGGACATAATTAGCGCAAACACCATAATTAAGTGATTTGAGTCTATAAGGATAAAGCTTCAACTCTCCAAGCTAACAAAGAATAATTCAAAGTTTAATTGAAGTGATTGCTGAAGATGAAGAGTGAAGACTCACTGAAGACTGAAGAGCATTTGCTTTTATTACCTACTCCTATTACTATTAGCAGTCTACTGTCTAAACTCTAAATTCCAGTAGGGTGTAACTCAAGGTATCATTCATGGCCTATTCATGGGTCATGGCTCATGGAATCATGGGACATAGAATGATAGATAGCATCATTGCAGCATGCATTAACGCAGCATTATCATTATTCATTATTAAGATATTGGTTTGAATCGTGGGTAGAAAGAGGAATTGATTGATTTGATGACAGTTGGAGTTTGACTTTGAAGGTGTAGAAGAAGTCATGTGTCATGCGTGGATACTGGTCACTGGACCGCCTGTTAGTTGCTACAACTTACACCAGGTGACCTGGAGGTTGGACAGCTGAGGCTGGACTCAGCAATTATTATTTAATTCAAGTCTTCATCTTCTCATTTTTAGGTTCTTTCCTTCTTCCTCAGCGAAAAAGAAGTTAAAATTCAAATAATTATAAATTATTATATTCGGCAGTCGGCACTATGATGCTGAGTGGTGACTCGTGAGTAATCAGTCATTCAGTGTGCCTGTGTGTCATGCTTCAAGTCCACAGATAAACAATACATGCAAACCTTCAGTCTTCAAGGAATAAATTAGGCTCGCAAATTTTCAGCACGATGCAAGTCCATGCAACATGCTAAATTGCCAAGACATGCAGAATTGCATCAATATGTCGAATTGTAACATGCAAAAATAAGCAAAATTACACAAGTAGACAGACTTTTGTTGATGTCAGTTCGACAAACAGTTCTCTAAATCCGCTATCACGGCGTTTAACGGATACGAAATCCTTAGTAGCGGACTTCGTTGCTGTTGTGCAGACTTCATTGCATAGCATATAACAGCGGTTTCAGCGTTGATTAGGCCGTAGGCCTGTCACCAATTCTTAACATCGCAGAACATTCACAGCTTGTTGCGATCTCGAACTCACTGCTCCAAAGCCCAAATTCTGCTGTGCTCAACCGACCGGCCTCCTTACCGATTTTGACCACAAACTGGCGCGCAGAGTTGGGATCGAAACTGTGCCTCTCTGCGCCAATATTGGTACTGTAACCACTGTGCTTAACGTTCTCTACGTTTTAACATTTCTCACAAGTACTGTATATAGTTTTTTTTCGCAAAAATGAAACAACAAGTGTAAATGTTTATCCAGAATACCATAGTAGAACGTTGAACTTGTAACAGAAATAAGATGCCAGGTCGTGGTTCCTTCAGACTGCCTGGATGTTTACTTCTCGTTCGTAAAAGCTAAAAATATCATACCAATATAAAATTTTATTGAAAGAGACAATTCTTAATTTATTGAATTTTTGTATCACTTAGTTTTGAGGACTACATCAGACAAATGACTGCCCGCGTTGTCAGTGTATTAATAATTCGTTAATGATCAAGAGGCAGTTTTTGATCCTTTAGTTGAACTCCGTCATGTTTCTAACAGCTCATAGGCCGACGACGGTCATTTCTTAGACGACTTGTAGAGGCCTTTCAAGTTTTGTCTCGCCTACATTGCCGTCATTGTTTTGAAGCTTGGAGATGACTTGATCGGCCCCTGAAGGCCCAATTCATAAAGATCAAATGTCCACAATGAACATTGGTGACAATTTTATTGACCAACTATCTCTGCAAAGAAATAAAAGTTGAATGGGCAAAATTGCTTCCTACGATCATCAAGAATTGTCGTCGAAAGTGTAGCTCACTAGAAATCTCACAAAATTATTTTTCTTGAATATCAATGGAATTGCAATCGCACAGCAGACCATTCCCTGCAGTCTTGTTTGATACCGTGTTGGTAATTTCAGCGATGCTAAAAAAGAAAAAAAATTCAAGTTCATACATATTACATCAAATGGGAATGCCAAGAACCCAAATCGCTCAGCAATAACTTTAGAACCATAATTAAAGCTGTTCTAGATTTACGACTAATTGAGAAAGATTGGCGAGGTGCTACGCACTTTCAAAAATTGGTGTTTCAAATCTATCAGTACTGATAAAAATTTGGGCGTCTTGAAAAGGCTATTTAAATAATTAGGTCACGAGAGTTCCTATAAGATTGAAAGCGGGTACGTGCTGAAAATTTTTGGAAGACACAGGTAATCTATCGTGGGTTTTCTGATTATGAATGTACTAGAGGTTTTTGGAAATGAAAGTGTGTAAATGAAGCATTTTTATTGAGTAGAAAAATAATCAAATCCATTCTTGAAAGGAGTTTCAAATTAAAACTAGATCACAAAGTCAGTACTCCTCGGAGCGCATAGACAACCCGGGGACGCAGGGACAGCAGTAATTATTCAACTTCTACGACTCCATCTTGTCCTGAAAAAATAAAATGATCATTAGGCCTAGGCTGTTAAAACTTTTCCAAGTGTCAACTAATTGGCTATCCAAAACAATTATTTATTTTCCTGCAAAATACGAAACAGGAAACTTCAAGTGGTTGTACCAAGATTATTAAACCCACAAGTAACTCACAAATGCTACTAGAGGTAAGCACCAGACATTCAGTCGCGGAAATTTTCAAAGCTTTCAAATTTCATTATCTAATTAATGTAATCGTACCGATGAGGAAAACTTAACGTTTTCCCGGCATCAAGCCCACAATGCACGAGAAAATTTACGCAAACGACACCCAGAAATTTGAAGATATCAGTTCAATGCTTGAACTGGAGATTACACTGAACAGTCAAGACCAGTAAATTAAAATAAGAACGAAGTATACTACAGGAAAAGCAAATTTGAAATCTGAAAACACAATTAAAGAAGAAAATATGTTCTAAGAGATGGTGCTCACATTAAATTTATTCAGCATAGCAGGTCGAAAGCAAGTGGCCTCTCCTGTTGTAAAAATTTTACCGCATTTAAAAACCAAGACCCGAGGGAATTCTAGAACGAAAAAAATTTGACGCAGAAGCAATCGACCAAACATAAGAAAAACATAGGGAGAAATAAACTACTTCTATAGAGGCAACACAGCTAAAAAAATTCTACTCTATTTTTAGACTAATGCGTGTTATTTACATCAGAGGGTTGAACATCCATTTTCTCTTCAGCCTTAGGGTCAGCTGCGATCTTATCATCTTTCTTCTCCAGAGGCGCGTCAGTTCCGTTAGCATCTCCTTCTGTGCGAGGTTTCTTAATATCTTCGGCAGGAGCCGCGGCCTCTTCCTCAGGCTTCCGCTGTGTCAGGTTACAACTTTTGAGCATTTATCACGTTCGCAGTACCGAACAAAAGAAGGCTTCGACGCTTTAATTGAACTAGCATTGTATGAAGAGATTAAGAATATACAAACCTTTAACAACGTTTGACAAAGAAAAGGGGTCACTATAGGTTATGTAAACGGCCCACAAGAGCAACGTTACGAGCATGAGCGGGAATTACTGTGAGCCACACATAGTCAACTTCGAATTGCTTGCGTTATCAACATTCTGCAAGTACTTATAATTTGTTCTCAGAGGAACGATTAAGCAACACACTAAATAAAGGAGGAGGCCACTTTTTTCTAATAGATATGTGAAATGAGAGAAAAATCGAAAGTCCAAATTAATTGAATCCTTCGAAGAATTTTAAAATCGGTCTGTTATTAGCGACTAGGACCACTCCAGCCAAAGCGACATACAATGCAAGCATGCCTAAGTATGTCACCCTCTGCACTACCAGCATATCAAATGACGATCAAATTCTGAACCCAAGTCAGCTCTCACTTCAGGACATCACTAAAACATGCCTGATTACCAAATTTGCACGAAAGTACCTACTTGTTAGATTTTAGACTAAAGCGAACATAATCTCTTCTCAAAAAGATATTGAAAAAAAACTGACGCAATCATTACCTTCTTGCGGATGAGCATATTAGAGATGGGCTTGGCATCTTTCTTTTCAGCATCTTCAGAAAATGACGAAGTACCTTCTTCGAATGCAGATTTTCTGTCGCTGCCCCCGCTCAGTTGGCCCGAAAAATGAGCCTGAAATGCAAAAATAATTATCGAAGGCAATAACACTGAAAAAAAAAAACAATCATATTAGCTGACAATGTAAGAGCATCATTACACTGTGTATAAATAGGTTAAATATATTCATTGAAATGTAGAATATCTCAACTGGACCACATTAGTAGACATGATTTATTTTCAGAGCATCATATAATTGAAACGGCACTTTAGCAAACAATTCAATTACTCCCCTGCAGCAACTTTATAAGGTTACACTTTTAAAAACGAAGTCAAGTTTACGTTGAGAAATAATAAAAAACGATAAGCACGTGCACTAGAGCTGATTCGCTGCTAACTACACTGAAATCTTTGATGACAAGCGCTGCGCTTTCGAATCTTGCAAGTGTGTACAGAATATCTCAACTCAGGAATAAAGACGTATTACGTTGGAATTGACGTATTTGAAATGTTGTAACAGCAATATTTACCTTATAGATATAAAAATAATAATAATACAACCATAAATATGTAAGAGCAACCAGGACAAGCAGGAAAACTCGACTCTTAATCAAATGATTCAAGTTATTTTTATAAGAAAGAAGTTCTTGATTTCAATTAGTCATTTTTTGCAGACATGATTTTAATAAATGTACACGATTATTTGAAGCGTTCGTCTGAGAATATTCAAACTTATACAAAGTTATTATAAATGATGGACCCAATTTAATAAATTCGTATTCATTTATGTCTAAATTCTAAATGAACAATTTGCACACCAATGGAAAGTGAGAGATCTAATTTTTTTCACATATTCGTGAATGTTCAATTTCTCCACCCAGTGCTGCACGGCAAACATCTGAACGGTAGTCCTGAGCGTTGGGTAGGACGCACAGGAAATGGAAAATCTCTACACTTTTGGCCACCGACATCACCTGATCTCACCCCATGTGACTATTTCTTATGGGGTTACGTCAAGGAAGCTGTTTAAGTCCTGCCTCTACCAGCAACTCTGTTTACGTCCCACCTCTACCCAGCAACTCGGTTTACGTCCCGCCTCTACCAGCAACTCTGTTTACGTCCCGCCTCTACCAGCTACTCTACGTCCCGCCTCTACCAGCATCTCTGTTCACAACCCATCTCTACCAGCAACTCTGGTTGATCTGAAGAACCGTATCACTGCTACGGTGCACTGAGTAACAGAAGATATGCTTTCTGGTATGTGGGACGAGTTTGGCTACCGTTTAGATGTTTGCCGTGCATATACCTAAATGAATACGAATTTATTATATTGGGTCCATCATTTAGTATAACCCTTAATAATTAAGACAAATAAAATGGGAATTAGCTCATGCAACATTCTATACCCATGGTTTTAAAGTTAGAGCATTCTTACTTAGCTAGCCAAGTTGTAAAAATGTATCAAAGCACATACTAGTTCACTTTAAATTTGCTTATATGAGACACCCAGCTAATCTACCCTGCCCTGTTTAGTAGTAGCGGTGCTATTTACTCTCGGTACGGATATACCGGTCAGGTGTGAATGCATGTATGATCGATGGTAACAGAGCTGGAGCGCTGGGGGTGGATGGACGTACATACAGGGATATAGGGGGGAAATACTGAAGCTCATACTGATGATGACCTCTTAGGTCATGAATATTGACCTAAGGTCATGAATAATTATTAGACTGAATGGCTCTGGAAATGTTAACGTTTTTTATCGAGAATATTTTAGCCTTCAGGATACAAGTGGTGACAGACTTTTCTGCTTAGATGGCCATGAGATGAAAGGTTAAAAGACGCCAAAATGAGACCTGAGTTCTCCACGCCAGTTATTCCAGTCAAAGAAAAGTGAGGACATTTCAATTTCACAAAATCCCATACGGTCTTCAATATGGGTAAAATTGGCAGGGCATAAGGTGAACGAGCAGCTCAATTGTTCCGGATTGTACGATTGCTCTTTTAATGCTATCTGAACTACAGAATTATCAACAACATCTGTAGCAACACTTCCTTCTAAACCCATCACTTTATTTAAATCTTTCCAGTTCAGTTGTTATTCTGTCACATCCTCCCATTAGTATTCAGATTAAACAGATTCTTCAATAAGTATCAATTTCTAGTTTATTTAAAAAAAATTATAACATCAGGTGCTCATTCAATAAGAAATCCTAGTCTCCAGGGATGTTGGCTTGCTTTGATTTGTCCATATTTTTGTATGAATAAATTTTGATCGGTTATTTTCTTAAAATGAAAATAATCGTATGATAATGATTATTGTCTCACTTGCTCAGTCAGATTTAGCTCTATTGGAGATTAAAAACAGACAAAATATACGTTTGAAATTGAGCCATATCTTTTGGCAAGGTTATTTTCATTTGTACACCAGAGTTCTAATTCAACATCACAATGCCACGATCACCTCAATTTTTATAAATTAGATCAGGAAACAAATATTAGGACAAGCCGACATTTTGCAAATGCTACGAATTCAGGTAGAAAAAAATAAAACAGCGAAGAAGACACAAATCCCAAGCGTATAAACAGATTTTCAGAAAGAGAAAAATAGCAAGCGCAAATAAAACGAATCAAGTTAAAACAGTGATCAAACATTGACCACACAACAGCAGTTGATGTCATTGTAGCACATTCAAGTTAGTGAACGGAATAACATTACATACCTTAGTGCCATATTCCTGTTGAAGATGAAGAGATCAATAAAAAAGTTATATTAGAAAATGCGTCATCACGTGGGATATGAAGTAAAGGCAGTTCAAGGAACATGATGCATAGTTGGTCCAAGTGATCAAAATAATCTGCAGCCATAGAACACCTGCCTTACATAGAACGGTTTTCTGACTAAGTGACAAGTGATTGTGAGCTGAAAGTGGTGCACGCAATAAGACTTTGATCAGTACGGTTATCATACTTAGATCAAACTCTGTTTATTCAGGTAACTATAACATTAAGAATAGTTGTTCATAAAAGAACCTGCAAACCCAGTGATACAATGATAACTGCATGAATACACTTGTTCATCAAGTTTTTTACAAGATGGAACTGAGAAGACGATGCAGGAAGTTCTTAATTCAAAGGTCGGACTGAAGAAAATAGCATTAATGTGTAGCAATTGATCTCGGGACAGTCTGGAGAACATGCGATAGGATGTGAATCTAGATTTAGCACTTGGGAAGGCATAATAACATTTCCAGCAACTGGTAGAAAATCACAAAAAATTACCTTCATGGCTTTGAGCTTCTCAGTAAAGCTGGCCTTGGTATCCTTAATATCGGTCATCTTCTCCTGCAGTTCAGGCAAGAGCTTCTGCAGCTCACGCACGTCCGACACCATCAGCTTCTGCTCCGAGCTCAGGCTCGACGTCTCCACTGCACACCAAATAATGGATTAGCGTCAGCCCAGAACTAAGATGCAGTGTTAACTTTATCATAAAACAAAACATGAAAATAAAATGTGCCGCAGACATTATTATGATTTGAAAAAAAAAATGAGTTACCCAGTCATGACCAAGAAAGGAACCAATTAGCGATCATAACTCAGAGCAAATTAAAAACGCATATTTCATTACAAGTGCAAGTAATTAAACATTCAACCACTTAATTCTCAAGTACAAACTTAAGCAGGTTTAAAATGACCATGAATTAGCTCACAATTGAAACAAACTAATTTACCTTTGAATCACGTAATAACTTTTTAAAATTCATATTTAAGAAATCAAGCATCAACCTTTTCTAGGTTATACTTCCATAAACTTGAGTTCAACAGTCAATAACCAAAAAATTCAATGAGGTTTCTGTCAAAAAAAAAAAAAACTTCTACAGTTTCTGCAAAACTTACAATCATCAGAAATTTTAATATTGTCTTTCTCAAGCTTCTGAGAGACATTCTTAATTCGTGCTTCAATAACAGAGATGGCGGATTGCAGATGCTCCACGGCGACGTCGAAGTTGTCAGCCAGAGAGTGCGCCAGACCGAGCTGGTAGTGAGTCTCGGCGAGCCAGCGGTCATCAGCTTCAAGGATAGATTCCTGTATGGAGGGAGTGACAAACTTTCATTAATTCTTACAGTTCCGAGTGCCCAGGAAAGTTATAGAAGAATTTAGTTATCAGTAAATGTCTTATTTACAGACAGTAAAAATATGATAAAAAATAAAATTTTTGCTGTCACTGCAAAGCTACAAGTAAGAGAACTGAAAAGACAAGTCCCGATGAGAATGTATAGCTTGATAAAATGATATCCTACTCTACACCAAGAAGCATTTATATTTTATAACTACGGGAAAGTAGTATAACATTCCAACTACAAACCTGAATTTTAAGGCATGCGCTGTACATGTTGATGCTCTCGGGGTAGTTTTCGTTCTCTAGCGACACTTCACCAAGCTTGAGGTAGACCTGTGACAGCTTTGTGTTCTCTTCTTCTGATAAATTGGCATTCCTGTAAAATAAAGCAGAAAGAAATTAAAAATTCAAAGATGCCTCTTCTTATGAAGAGGGTATATGTACTTTCAACATTAGAGAAAAAATGAATACATGATTTCAGAAGCTTTTCTGCTTCCATCCTTCAATTACTTTCAAGTGCATTTCTTTCTAACGACTAACATTTGAATGATCGTTCAAAGAAATCCAGACCAGAATTTTGAAAAGTTATTGCAATAAACTTCAAAATTTTCCATAAATAAAAATTTTGAAGGTTAAAAAACAGACGTCCATGAGTAGGCATTATTAGGAAAATGAAGAATGTCAGTCATTATATTAAGACTCTAAATATATGGCAGTAACTCACTTTTCATAAATGGTCTTAGCGAGTTCCAGGACTTCCCATGCCAGCTGCAAGGACGGCACATCTTCTTCACTTTCTGTTGAGGATGAAAGAGTAGTACTTTACTGTAGTTATTTATGTCAATGTGCTTCATAAACCTACTTCTAGCCACACCACCAAAATGAAAGTTGTAATCATCCGCGTTGAATCGCGGATAATTACAAAACTTGATACTCCAAGATGAATGAACTGTCATAGAAATAATCCACAACAAAATTAAACAACATTTAGACATAAATAAATCCAAGCAAGTTGAAAGTTACAAATTCAACCTCTACTTGCTCAAATATAAAGAAATTCAAGTTCTGGAAGAATGAAGCTATCCTCCAAGTATTTCACGTAAAGTTGAACATTCCAAGAACTTTTAGAGAAGTCAATCACGTCAGATAAGATAGCAATAACTAATGTTTGAAATCATATAAAAAGTAAATCATATTCCAACACAAATAATATAAAGAAACAATAGCGCCTTTTTCCATAAATGAGAAAATGCGCCAAAAAGGAGTACCTTGTGTATCTTCATCAGCAGCTTCATCCCCGTCAGCAGCAGCATCGCCTTCTGCAGTATCGTCCTCTTCAGCAGCGTTGTCGTCTTCTGCAGCCTCAGCCTCCATATCATCTCCCTCTTCTTCATCTTTATCAGCTTTCTCTTCTGCAAGAATAAATATTGTAGTAAGCATTGGATAAATGATAAAACGGATAAACACCAGATTAAACGTATAAATTTGTTATGTTGATTTTTATTGACCTCAACATCAAACTGCAATGATGTGCCTCACAATCTGAGTCAAAATTATTCCTATGCATCAATAAACTTATTCTTACTCCATTATAAATTCCACCCAAGTGACATGAGAAAAATTTAGTATCCCAAAAAAAAAATCACTATTAAAATCGTACATGCCTGAAAATCCTACAAAAAAGGCCTTTACTACACAGAACTTCCCGTGATTAACCAAATATTAAGGTTTTACTCGTGCACTTAGTCCAACAAGGCCACAAAATTTCCGTAAATGACAAAGCCGTTCCATGAATGTATACAAAAAAAAAATTCAGTATATTATTTGTAATGAAATTATTTTACATTTTAGGATAATTTTTCTCATTCACACAATTTAAAAGAGAATGATTACAAAAATTCAAAATACAGAAATCGTCTCAAATTATTCACAGCAGAGAATGAAGTTTCTATCATGCAAGAAATTACAAGCAATCAAAAAGCCGAAGTCAATTAACCATATGTTCATAAAAACGTTTCAGAGACCAGCTCCATCTGGAGTTCAAAAACCTTAAGAGTATACAAGTAATAATCTGCAGCGAAGATCCTAAAAAGAAAAACTCAAGTTATGGTTTTATTAACAGCTGTTGAAGCTGGTCTCTAAAACATTTTCACGAAGATATTGTGAATTTACTGAGCATTTACTTTGCTTTCAACATCTGGGTGAACTTGCAATAGACTACTGATAAAAGTAATATTGTTAGGGATTAAGCAGTATGATGCGCAAAAATGTATACAATTGTGTCTGCACTCTGCAATAAATCTATATCATCATTAGGTGCTTAAGAATATCTTGGGGAAAAAAGCTGCAAGTTAAAACCATAGAACGAAGTTTAAAACTCGTGTTTGTCCTTACTCCAGAACACCCACTGGATCTTAAGAAAGCTAAGGTCACGCGTATGCTGAACTGATTGATTGATCCAGTCAACTTGACTGATCCAATCAACTTGACTGATACAATCAACTTGACTGATCCAATCAACTTGACTGATCCAATCAACTTGACTGATCCAATCAACTTGACTGATCCAATCAACTTGACTGATCCAATCAACTTCTCCAAATTTTCGTGATGTTTAAAGAAGATGTTCCTTTCACGTATAACCTTTTACAACTGGTAATCCCAACTACCAGGAAAAACATTAATTCAATACCTAGAGAATAATGAAGGAAGCTTCAACCAGAATAAAAGCAATAGACATCAAACTACACTCAGCTTCAAGAAGACCAACAAATAGCACTGCAATCCTAATGGTACCAACAACATGCTCGTGTAGACAAGCCTCAGGATAATCTGCTCCACATGCCAAACCAACCCGAGAGATCAGTAGCAGCTCCATTTGCCGACTTCTTCACATCATCGGATTTGCTCTTGGGTTTGGCATCTTCATTTGATACTTTTTCTTCGCCATTTTTGGTCTTGGAATCTTCATCTGTTTTCTCCTTAGCATTCTCTGTTTCAGTGGCTTCTTCGTCCTCATTTTCAGTCTTCTTGTCTTCAGCATTTTCAGCTTTCTTATCTTCACCATTTTCAGCTTTCTTAACATCACTGCTTTCAGCCTGGTCATCAGCACCTTTGGTCTTATCACCATCCTCAACTGCTTCATTTTGAGCATCTTTTTCTTCTCCATTTTCAGTCTTCTCTTCGTTATCTTTGCTTTCAACATCATCCTCTGTCTCCATTGTATCATCATCCTTAATACCTTCATTCTTCTTAAAATTTTCTTCTAGAGCTTCATCTACCTGTTGAGCTACCGTATCCCTCTCCTCTTCTACATTAACAAAATTCCAAATTAGAAGAAGGAACTGAGCAATGACAATTACATAAGTTACAAAAGCAATACGAAATTTATCCATATAAATTCATTTTCATAAGAAGCAAATGTAAAATGTCATTATTGTTAAGGTGAGGCTCACACATTGACATGTAAGGATGTGCAAATGACATATTGCAATAAACAGCCAAATACAGAGGTAATGTAAGCAGAAAATTCACCTGTAAGTTTCTCTGGATCTTCTACTTGAGAGTTTTCCATGTCCTCTCCCTCAGGAACTGCCATACATCATAAAAACAAAACATTCTCAAGTGATTTTAATTTGTCCATGATCTAAATAACAATGAACCTTTACTAGATACAATCTTCTATGAAAAAAATTGCCTAATTAACTCATCTATACATACAAATTCCAATTTTTATACAAGTTGAGATCCATTAAAATTGACCATAAGTTAAGAAGAAATAAGTTTCATTAATGCCTGAAATCAACAAGCCCAGACATAGAGTAAAGGATCAAATTCAAAGTTATATTCACAGCACACTGATTGTTTAATTCATTCTAGGCATGGATGACAGAACTCATTCATTCAGTCACAGGGGAGTCAATCAAGAGGAATTGATATCCAAAAAAAAAACAGGAATTAGGGATGTTTCCAATATCAGATAAAATGGAAAGTTAAAACAGAAAGTAACATCAAGAAGACCATAATTGAAGACCCTCATGGAAGATTAATGATCTCAGCATAAATATCATAGTACATCCTCATCGTATTGGATCCACCACCGCCGACATCGCAACTGAGGGTTATAGACACTATTTTATAGCACAACCTTCCTGCAAAAAATATTATCTATTCCCGTTTTACTTTTCAATAATATATTAAGATGGCAGATAGGGCATTAATTTTACTTTGTGTTAGTTAATATGTTGTTTTTTATTCTTTTGCAGTTTTACAGAATTGCATCGACAATCTTTTGAAATTATTGTATAGGGAAGCTAAAGGCCAGTAATTGAGATAAGCACTGTGTACATCAGCTACAATACAAAGGCCATCATCACCTGTCCATGTTCATCAAAAATTGCAATATCTCAACTATAGACGTTTCTTCAAAATTCATAAAGTCTCTAGTAAACTTGCTGTTGGTCCTCATTTATAACCAATTCAAGCAGTACTAGAACCACATTGGTTGATGCTTGCAATAAACTATGTAACCTTTGTTTTAACTTTGTTTAGTAAAAATCAGAAACAACAACTTTAATTCCCAATTAAATTAATTAGTAGTAATAGACTAGTCAAACCTGATGGCGAGTTCATCACATAGGCAAACGGCTACAACATCATGAAAATAAATAGATAAACTTGTAAATTCAATTTGCTCTGCTGCCTGGCTTAATTCATTTTGATGTCAAGTATGAATAATTCATTAAGAGAGAGAAAAGCCAACCCAAATATCAGTATTGGCACAAAAATATCATGCACTGATTATATGATATGAAAAGGTACTTACCACCAGCAAGTGCATTTCCCAAGACATCGCCCTCAATCCTGGCAAGATCAAGCAAAGCACGGCCGTAGTAATAATAGAACTCGCACATGGTGGCAGACATGTCGCCATGAACTGCTGACTGCAGGGCACATGCTTCCTGTCAACATAAATATACATCATTACAACAACTCAATAATTTGCCAAAATTTAGAAGTACTTGCATATTTATTCAGACAATTATTGTTACCTTAGTGAGAGAAAAATGAAATGCTAGGCAATTGAAGAATAGATAATTCAAAGAATTAGGAAATGTAGTTTAGTGTGATATAACTGTAATGGGTGCTGATCATAGACTCGGAATAATCATCTATGGGAAAAATTTCTTTTTTACAGATAAACTAGAAAAAAAGTAGCCATGCAGAGCAAATATATTGATACTTACAGCAAATGCATCAACTGCTAACTGGTTTTGATTTTGAATTAGAGCTCTCTTGCCCTCAGCAAACTTGAGTGCAGCCTTCTCCAACTTAGCCCTGCAATACATAACCAAATTATATTCCGGTACAAAAAAATTAATGCAATCCATACACAAAATTACACTTTCAACACTTCAATCACATGCAGAGGAAGCCAATTCAATATTTTTCATACAATATTTCAGGACATGTAAAATTGGTGAATTTAGGGAAGAGTCTTCCATTTAGACAAGATTGTTTACAAAGAATGTGATTCTTATTTAAAACTTCATAGCTCAGTTCCTCTAGCCATCTACACTGTTTGAAGGAAGTGAGTGGAATATTTACTAATAGAAACTGCCATGTATAGTCTTGACCATTATAAACTGCAATATATCTCAGTAACTATCAACTATCAATAAGATATAGCCTGTAAATTTGTTTTTCATGTGGAATCAAGAGTTTTGGTTTAAAAGAGATGATTGCACAAGTTCTAATTTCTTCTAATTTGATCTATTAATACATAATTTCAAATTTGATTGTACTAGTAAACTGGGAGAAATTTTACCACATCTACAATCTGATGGCAGATCTTTGAGCATTGTTGAAAGCAATAAAGACAAAATGACAGCCGCTTGATTGGATATTAATACAAATAAACATTTCTACAGTACTTAAAAAAATATCAATTTCAACTTCTAACTAAAATCTATAGTCAGTTCCAAAACATATTTTCTATTATCAATATGCCTATTTATTTCTTAATTCAACTAGTAATTATACTAAAAAATATACTAAAATTATACATTTTCAGTGCATTTCATCATTTGTGGAAAAAAGATGCTATTGTGCTTGTCGTGTACATCCGTCTGTCTGTCCATGACTCTACAGATGAGACAATGCGCTTTCTGTCACTTGCTGCAGTGAGTACTGATCTATTTTTTAATATGTGTATCATAGTCTCTTCATGGAAAATTTACAAGTTGAGTCATAGATTAAATGATTTTGATTAAAGATTAAGGCATTCAGACATTGGCAATGCAGTTGCTAGCAAACCTCAGCTCTGTAGAAGAAAAAACATTGTCATCTAGCTTATTTATTCATATACTATAACACTGGATATAAATACAACCAATATGTAATTTGTAACATATATTGTTAGGTATAAACTCAAGGTTCCATGTTGAAATTAAAATAAATACCATTTTTCACAAGTTGCAGATAGAAGCATCCCTTGTCCACAAATTAGCACTGCATACTACCGTAAGCAAAAGTTAAAATGCTCAAGAACAATGATTTATGACAAAGGTAATGGAAAAACAAGCAACATGATGAATTGAATGGATGGAGATATTATATGGGTTCACTAAATTTGTGGCAAAAAGTACAGCCTGTTTGTCTGTGTTTTTTTTTAACAATTGAAATTTTATCTGTATGAACTGAAGGTACTTGAGCAGACAAGTTTCAACACAACATGGTGTTGAAAGACATTTTAGACTCAGCCTCAAGTTTGTTTTTCAGTCCAATAAGTAGACTAGTTGAGTATCATGGTTACCAGCATTATAATACATAATATATGGTATTAGTTTACATTTTTGAGTAGAATAGGTAATTATAAATGAACTAATTGTAAAAAATCAGTGGTTTGACACTATGCTTCACAACATCTGTATATGGCATGTGACTGATGTGAGAAATAATCATAAATCACACTAGAGGTAAGAGCTTACAATGTTACATGTTATGAGAGCATGTTTCTGTTATTGTTGAGTATAATTGTGCTACATTTGGCAAGGGACTTTAGTCAGTGAGTTTAGTGCTTAAATAAATCTTCATAATGGTTATTATTATGATTATTAATAATAATAATAAAGTGTTAACAAAACTTTAAATAATATTAATAATGTTTAATGTGCTGATTCAACCATTCCCCCACCTCCCCTAGTCTGGTGCTGGGTAAGGTCCCCCTCCCCCACAATCAACAGAACACAGGTAATGACACCCAACCCAAGAGGGAACCGTACATTTTAGGAACTGTTTGAACATCCATTTTCTAGAATTTCACCATGGTCTGTTACTTGGTGTCCATGATACTATGGTTGCCAATGTGGCAATGCCACTATGCAGACATCATGGCAGATCAGGAATTTCTTTTCTTTCAATCAGTTCAGTTAAAACTTAAATGTGCTGATCAGCTCAAGATTAGGTTAGGTATAATAATGCTGGTAGTGGTATCCAATAACCATGAAAATTACTGGTCCACTAATAGGACTCATAAGTTATAGGACTCGTACATTAACTTAAACACCAATCTAAAAAAAGTTTTTGCTTTGCCACTATGTCTGCAGATGCAGATAGCCTACCTACTGCACTTGGCCTTGCTTTACCAATTAGGCAATTAAGCCTACTACTTACTTTTCACTAAAAACCATACAAATAATACTGGTCAGTGGTCAATAATATTGACAATATTCAATAAAAATTATATAAATAATTACAATTGCAATGGTTTGACAACCACACGAGGTGATAAGGATTACAAAGCTGTTTTCAGTGGGCTAGAAAGTTAGAAACTATGAAGTTCAGTTTTGTTTATAGATACTAAAGTACCATGATACTTTGGTAGGTCCTAGTAATAGTTTCACGATATATTATATTGCATTTGCAGGGCAGTGTCTTAGACTCAGGTCACGTGCTGTGTCGCGGTTATCGGCATTGACATTTCACATTTGACAGTAGTCCATAGTGGCAAAGCAGAGAGTTCTTTAGACTCTCCTTCAAGTTCAATTTCAAGTCCCTATAAGTAGACCAGTAAAGTATCATGGATACCACATCATACCAGCATTATCATAATTAAGTAATTGGTTTAAATCTTGAGTTATTGAGGAAATTAAAAATGAACTGATTCCAAAAAAGCTCTGGTTTGCCACTATGGACAGTACTAGTTCACAATTTTATCCAATATTTATGTGTATATGAACTGATTCAGTGATTGTGGCATTGTGCCAATATACTTCAGTGAATAGGTAGGCCTGGTAGGTATGCCTATGAATATGTGATCTGATTCAGTGTCCACTGTCCAGTGATTGTGCCAATATACTTCGTAAGTTCGTATGTCAAAATATTCATGCATATCTTAGTTAAGCCGCCGCCGTACATGACTAACTGTAAGCGTAAATAATCATTATAATGAAATACAAAATTAACTGAGCGAAAATAATGGAATACAAAATGCATAAAAAAATCACCTAACTGCCAAAAAATAACCGTAATATTGCAGACATCGAAGTAAGACAAGACAAGTTCAAGGGAATTGCTAGGACAAAGCAGGTATATACTTTCAAACTTACGTGTTTTCAGCATCGGTGACATCTTTCGATCCAGAAGCCTGAGAAGGTTCAGATTTTTCGACACCAGCCTCCAATTTTTCCACTTCAGCTGCTTTGGATTTGAGTTCTTCTGCAGATGGAGGATCTTGCAATACCTCTTCTTTATTCATGACGACGTCAGAACAAGCTTTAGTCTCAGGAGCAGCAACCATTGCGTCAAAGTGATTTGTTAGAGAGACGCTCACACTGCTAATGCTGTCTTTCAAGTGACCGGCTGCAGTCTGAAGAATCGCGGGAAAAATCCGGCAGCCAAGTTCCCGCCATTTGCAGTTGCCAACAAATGATTTTCAGAATTTGGTTAATTGCACTCTGTATTTATGACAAAATCATTCGTTATTTAATTTTTTATGTTGTTGCTAAAAATATTTAGAAATAAAAAGCTTTGTTACTATTCGTCGTATGATTCACTGTTGAATGCAATTTATTTATTGAAAAACATGTTTGGCAGCTTTAGCGACATTCCTGTATCCAGCTTAACCATTGTTATTTAACGGCTTGCGGAAGTTATAAATCCATTGAAAGAGACCAATGGGTATTTCACTATTTGATCACATTCAAGGAAGACAAAATCTGCATTGCTTATTACGTGCGCCATGCAATTGAATTGAACTCACTTTTAATTCGCTCGCTATTGCAACAACTGTAGAGGGAGTAATGAAACGATCTATGTTGTCCAATTTCCGTCCCAGACACTTTTGGGACGCTTTTTGTGAACGAATAATACAATTCATACACTTTGGAGGAGAATTTTTACAATAGGCTTATTTTGAATTAAAAGCTTCGCTTTTAATTAGGTCAAGATCGGTTTTGATTGACATAGCTAATATTAGTTATGAAGAAAAACCTGTTAAAAAGTAGCATTATAGGAGCATTAATTAATATAGACTGAGGAAAGAAATTTTGACGACCCTCTCAACAGCGTATTGTTTTGTGAATAAAATTTTTTTAATCTCGTCAAAATAGGTTTTGATTTGAAAAAGTTATGCACGGAAAATGTGTTTTGAAAAATTCGTTCGTTCGTCTCCAAGTGATAGTAACAAATTTGTTGTAAATTTATTCAAAACGACCAAATTACGGGTTTATGACCAGAATTCTTAGGTGTATTGAGGTGTTGGTGTAATATGACCGGAATATTGTTACCGCAATGAATGGTTGCAGTGAATTGTAATTTAAATCATTCTACTCAATATTGAATCTTATGCATGGAGCAAAATATTTGCAGATGGGGTTTTTGTAGTTTGATTGATTTTTCTTCGAAAAAAAAACCAACAGGAAATAAATGCCGAGTAACCACAAACAATCGAAGCCAAGAATACTGCAAAATCGCCTAATGGTTAATTTCGTGGCGCAGCAGCAAAACAGTCGTCGTAAATGTGTTTGAGTGAGGATATCCGAGCAGACTGGCGGCCTCTCCTGGCTCATGAATTGTTTCATGCTGTGGCACAGCACTAAGCCTGCCGGTGAGTATTATGGTCAACAATAGGTGAGAATGGCGAGCATCGCAAGCAATTGTTATTATTGCTTCGTTAACAAATTTATGTTTTGATTTTATTCAATCCATGCAGTTATAAAAATTTTCCGTCATATTTAGGTTTATTATTTGGTAATAGAAATGTTATAATTCAATCAACCTTCTCCCACGAGCCTTCTGACCGGTCCCTTGCATGTCAGAGCAATTACACACCCAGCTCGTAGTAACTTAGAATGAGTCTCGGCTAAGGTTGTAGTTGACATGTAGGCAAAATGGTTCGTAGAAAATAAGAACTCATGTTTTCCTAACCTAGTGGTTCCCTATCGTTCGTGGTCGAATGCCATTCGGAGCTCCCGTATTGTCCCCCTAATAACATAACTTCTGAGCCGCTGATGCTAATAACTCACGTAAATGTGTACTGTATAAATTGAATGTCAAGTTGATGGGACCCTTAGGGTAGCGTGTAACAACACCAACGAACGGTTGTCCGATCATTTTCTGTTAGACATCACAGATTTTCGTAGAGCAGAAAACAACTAACAATTATTGTTCACGATCTCGGATAAAATTTGCTTACCACCTGAAAGGACCTCGCTCACCTCTGGTGGTACAGCACGTATGGTATAGGTTGGTAGCAAATGAAATGTTCTATTAATTCTTCGCGTTTATCATTCTACTTCACCAGCGTCGATGGTTTGTGCGGTTGACGCACTCCGTACTTAAATCTCAATTTTGGTTTTAGTAACGCTTTCTGAGCCTTAACATTCTCCGTTCATCATCGAGGGTAAGGTGAAACATTACTGTTTTCTTGATACCCACAGTGAGTTCCTGACACCCACAGTGAGGTCCTGACACCCACAGTGAGTTCCTGACACCCACAGTGAGGTCCTGACACCCACAGTGAGGTCCTGACACCCACAGTGAGGTCCTGACACCCACAGTGCGGTCCTGACACCCACAGTGAGGTCCTGACACCCACAGTGAGGTCCTGACACCCACAGTGAGGTCCTGACACCCACAGTGAGGTCCTGACACCCACAGTGAGGTTAGGACATTATATATTATATGAGGACATTATATATTATATGAGGACATTATATTATATATTGTGTACACTTATAATTAGGACGTACATCAGCACCGCCCCCAGCACCAGCGCCATCACCCACACGCTCTTTCTGTAGCGTGTAACGAATTTTGTTTATAATTATATATTTATGCGTTATAATTATATATTTATGCAACATGCATTATATTTATGTAATGCATGTTGGAATTATTCTTCACAGTAGAGAAGAGAAATAAAAATAAAAAATAAGCAGAATAAATAATAAGCAGAAATAAAAAAATAAATAAATAAATAAATCGAATCTTCGTTGAATAAATTCAATATTATTCCTGTTGAAAAGCGCAAGATAACATATCTTCATCTGGACGAAATGCACAAGTTTTATTGCTAATTGCTAATGAACAAGAATACAATTAATGTTCGAATTATGTCTCAAGTATATAATAAATAAACAATTTGGGTCATTTCATCTGCTATAATAATAAACGGAATCTGTGAATCATTTTGGAAACGGAATGTACAAGTTATCTCTTCAGTTGATAATAAACATTAACGCATCCAACAAGATATCTCGATGCTTCTTATTCCTTTGCCTCAACATCCTGTAGGCCTACAAAAAAATAAAAGATTTCTGAATTTCCATCTGGAAATATCGAGATCATCTGCGCCGGGCTAAAGGAAACTAGGAGTGTAACAGCAAAAGCCGCTGTGCATCCGGCAACCTTCCTTATCTTTTGTGACGATTCTTTTGTTAGGCACGTACAGGGTGGACCTATATAAGGGACACCCGCATCCAGTAGGCCTTCAGTTTGTGCCTGAGTTCCACACCGACGACTTGTTTATAGTGAACTCTGCTCTTCCTTCGCTAACGTTTAGTCTGAGTGACGTACAACACGCATCGGTTTTGTTGGTTTAAAGTGAAAATTCCACGTCAGAAGAACTACTGCAAAACTTTGACTATCAAATACTTTTTCAGATTTTAGTGAAGTTTTTTATCTCTAGCTCCTACCTCGAATCATTGCCGACATGGAGAACACCAATGATGTTCACTCCCAAATTTCAGCCCCTGGTGATGAACAGGTGCTAGTGTTGAACTCTGACAACGCTGAGCACAATTTCAATGAATTAGAAAATAAATTGCTTAACGACATTCGTTCCCTTCACTCCAAAGCTCAGCGGCAGCCATCGCATTTAATTATTGAAGAATTTGAGCGTATTTTATCGCCCATTTTTATTGACGTTGGACCAAAATACCTCGAAGTTAAAGAAAATTTCACGCTAGCGACGGTAGACATTTTATTATCTGAAATTAAAAGCATCATTGAGTGCATATCTCCTACAAAATACGGCGTAAACAAATACGTAGATTTTATCGAATACTTCAACCTGATGGAGGCATACCACCAGGAGCCAACCAACACCAGGGGCCACGGCTATAAACTAAAAAAACTGCGTTGTGACACATCCATGCGACAACATTTCTTCTCGCTTCGAGTCACCGACATGTGGAACAGCCTCCCTGATAGCATCGTTGACGCTCCGAGTATGAACATCTTCAAAAACAGACTAGACGAAGCTATGCAGGAGCATATGTTCAGTCTTAAAATGCCTAGCAAATTACGGACCAGGCAATAAGTCCAGCAGCTATCTCAATCAATCGTCAGTTATGGAAAGATCGGGTTAGAAAGGCCGGATCCCTTGTGAATCAAGTCACGAAAAATTCAAGAATCGGCAACAGGCCATGGGCCTATTTCTTCAGTGCCGACATTTCTATTCTATTCTATTCTATCCGTTCGAGCAATGGCTCATGAAATCGAAGATTCAATATCCATGCAGAGAACAGGTCTGAACCATGAAGCCAGGCTCAGTGAAATCATTATGAGTTTTTATTCAATGTATGACAACGTTGTCAAGGCAGGTGTCATCCTCGGCAACACACACCACGAATTATGGTCCCCGCTTCTAAAAAAAACGCTCGCTGCAAGATATTCTACCGCAATCTGAAGAAGAAGCTTGTCCCGTGTGTTTGGATGTTAACATTACAGAAGAAGAGAATTTTGTCATGTTCTCCAGCTGCAGACATCTTTTCTGCCACTCATGCATAGCGCGGTGGCTGCAAAATAAGTGAGTGTTTGCTTTATTGATTTTTGATACTAACTGTACTTCTATTCTATGACATTCTTTGTACTGATAATAGAGCTGTCTCCGGCACGTTTTCATGAAGATTTTGTGAGTTACCTTACGTTTTTTTGAATCCTTGTGAGCTTGCAATTTAAGAAGACCAATAATATATATAAGCTGTCGTTTAATTAAATGCAAGCTGTCGGATTGTTTATATTGCTTTGATGTTGTTCTGCGATTATCAGGCAAATATCATACCGATAAGTTTTTTGAATATTTTTTTATAACGGATTATACGGATTATTTCATTCAATTTTTTTTCGAGAAATTTTTTCAATATTTAAATCAAAATTTAAAATAATTCATGCAATTACTCATTATGTGCAATTTATTACAGAGTTAACGGAACCCTACACTGTGGATATTTAAAATGTTCTCTTATTTTAACATTTTCTATATGAATGCAGTATTCAAAATATTCTCTAATATTTTCTCCAATAAAATTATCGTCAACTCCATAAGGTAGACACAACAAACATGAATTTTGATATTCATTTTTAGCGCATTTTCTCATATATGGAAAAATGCACTATTGTGCTCGCCATGTCCGTCTGTCTGTCTGTCTGTCTGTCCGCCTGTCTGTCCGTCCGTCTGTCCGTCCGTCCGTGACTTCATGTTGTCGTCGACGAGTAAATGCGCTCTCTGTCACTCACTGCAGTGAGTACGGAGTAGTGTTGCAGTTCGTGAGTACATTTTTTGATAGAGTACATTTTGTGTTGAGACATTTTGTGCTGAGAGTTTTTTGACATTTTGACAGAGTACATTTTGTGTTGAGAGTGAGTATATTTTTTTGTGAGCAGTTCGTCGTGCCCGATGTGCCGACAGCCTGTCAGCCACCGCGCCTGCCGCGACGAATTCCTGGCCTTCAAGGATGACCAGCGCGCGCTGCAAGCCCTGCACGGCGCAGCGGGGGAAGATGGTGCGAGCACCAGCTAACTGTGATAAAACTTGATGACCAGCGCGCGCTGCAAGCCCTGCACGGCGCAGCGGGGGAAGATGGTGCGAGCACCAGCTAACTGTGATAAAACTTTGTGCATCGAAAATCAATATTACCATCCTTGTAATATAATCTGGCCTTTACAATGTTGCATTTAAATCACCGACAATTTTTAGACGAACTCTATGTACATAATGTAAATTTTAATAAATATATCGACATATTTCTTTTGTGTTTTAAACCTTGTTTCTTTCAATGTATTGGTTACGCGACTGGAAAATCACCGTCTTCATAAGCGAATTTTTTGATGTGAAAAGAGTTGAAAAAATATGAAAAGAGTTGAAATAAGATGAGAGAATTTGAAATAAGATAGTGTCAGGGCAGGCCTTCAAGACCGTTGCAGGAAGGAAGGACAAGGCGAACAAGTTTTGATACTTTACTAAGTTAAGGAATAAATGCCTTTAAGAACTGAAAGTTGCGGGTACAGAATGGCACTGTGTGTGCTTACTCATCACGTTACGTGAAACTAAATACACACTTTACGGATACGGAATTAACGGAACAAGTCTAAGCTTCGTGTCGGCTCCTCCTTAGTTCAACCACGGACCCAACGCACACACGCAGCGCCCAACTCTACTTGAGGTTTGCCAGCTCAACAGAGCGGACGGACGCTGACGAGACGAAGCTGGCCCGCGTAGAACAAGCTGGCTCTAGCAGCTTTGAAAGAAAACAACAAGGGCTCCGAAGGTAACGTGGTCAGCGCCACCGAGCAGGCCCACCGGCGTACCGGTGCATACCGCAGTACAGCAAAGCAATGCTGACTGGTAACGAAGAGCGTACAAGATGCGCGCGTCTTCCTGGCTCGACAAGCAGTGAACTAAGCTACCAGCGCGCTCGACCTAACGTGACAATTTTAACGGGAAATCTATTTTAGCGAGCTTCCCCTCACAATGAGGCAAATTGAAATAACATGATTCGAGTTGAAATAATAATTGTCCAGCAGCTATCTCAATCAATCGTCAGTTATGGAAAGATCGGGTTCCCTATTCCGGATCCCTTGTGAATCAAGTCACGAAAAGTTCAAGAATCGGCAACAGGCCATGGGCCTATTTCTTCAGTGCTGACACTTCTATTCTATTCTATCTATTCTATTCTATTCTTTTCTACTCTACTCTACTCTACTCTGCTCTACTCTACTCTACTCTACTCTACTCTACTCTACTCTCCTCTGCTCTGCTCTGCTCTCCTCTACTCTACTCTACTCTACTCTACTCTACTCTACTCTCCNCTACATTTAATATACACAATTGAGTTGAAGTTTTTTTTTTGCACTAAAAAATGTCGGGTAAGAAATAGGCCATGCGCCTATTTCTTCAGTGCCAACACCTCTACTCTACTCTACTCTACTCTACTCTACTCTACTCTACTCTATTCTACTCTACTCTACTCTACTCTATTCTACTCTACTCTACTCTACTCTACTCTACTCTACTCTACTCTATTCTATTCTATTCTATTCTAATTAGACGGTGGAGATCGTTCACTCGCTGCCTCCATGGCTGTGACAAACAACCCCGATCACAAAGAACAAATCGAATGACAAAGAACAGCGATGTTCGAAGTGCAACTAAAATAAGTAATGACGAATCGCGTATCGGTGTGAAAGAAATATTCATCTTTTAGCTGTATACCATACAATTTAGCTTCTATATAACGAAACGAACACCTAAAATGTGTATAAAGGTGGATCACTCTCGACATTATAATGCCTGAGATTCACTGCCTCAGTATCAAGGAACCAACTACAGCTCATTTTATACTTTACAAATACAGTTTGAAGAACAATGTTGAGTTAACAGCTGTTGATGGTTTAACTAATGTAACTAACTAATATTCATATTACAAATTTACTTACAATGTTTCGTCATAAATTGAAAATTAGAACACACTTTTAGAAGCGTTGATCTATTAATTTAAACACCATATAAAATATATCAATGACTGCATTTTGGCACGCGATTATTTTGAGTGAATGCACGATGGATACAGTGTCATAGCCGTTCTTACCCCTTTTTTAGCAGATTAACCTTAGCGACTGCACACCCTGTAATTGGAACCGTAAATTAACAATATAACCGTGACCCGTGACTTAAACGCTAACCGTGAGCCGTAGCCTAGCAGGTTAAGCAAGAAAGAAAGCGATACATTAAAGGAAATACATGATCTTGATATTTTCAGTCTCGACAAGTATATGTGAAAATGATGCGGAAACCATTTTCGATGGAGAAATGATGAATTTATGCGGCATTTTATTTATTTTTAAATTCTTAATAAAAATTTTGATCTTCATAGGTAAAGTAAGAAATGGCAACTTTGAACCTCAGTAAAGAACGGACTGTCATCAACGATTTATTTTGATTCTCAACGATTTATTTTTATTTTCGAACATTTATTTCGATTTTCAAAGATTTATTTGAATTTTTAACGATTTATTCTGATTTTCAACTATATATTTTGATTTTCAACAATTTATTTTGATTTTCTACGATTTATTTTGATTCTCAGTGATTTATTTATATTTTCAACGATTTATAATGATTTTCAATGATTGTGTGGATTTTCAACGATTTATTTCGATTTACAATCATTATGTTAATTTCAAAAATTTATTTCAATTTTCAGCGATTTATCTTGATTTTCAACGATTTCATTTAATTTTCAGCGATTAATTTTAATTATCAACGATTAATTTTTATTTGCAATGATTATGTTGATTTTCAACGATTGATTTATATTTTCATCGATTTATTTTGATTTTCAACGATTTATTTTGATTTTTAGAGATTTATTTTGATTTTCGACGATTTATTTTGATTTCAAATGATTATGTTGGTTTTCAACGATTTCTTTCGATTTTCGCCGATTTATTTCAATTTACAACGATTTATTTGGTTTTTCAACGATTTATTTCTATTTTCAACTATACATTTTGATTTTCAAAGATTTATATTGATTTTCAAATATTTATTTTGATATTTGATGATTTATTTTTATTTTCAAAGCTTTATTTTCATTTTCAATGATTATGTTGAATTTCAGTGATTTATATAGATTTTCAACGATTTATATCGATTTTCAACGATTTATTTTGATTTTCGACCAGTTATTTAGATTTTCAACGATATTTTTCAATTTTCAACAATTTATTTTCCTTTTGAACGGTTTACTTTAGTTTTCAACGATTCATTTTAATTTTCACCCATTTATTTAAATTTTCAAGGATTTATTTTAGTTTTCATGGCGATTCCCTGTCACTTGTGGACTTACGACTGCAACGAGAGGCCAATAATTCGCTGCAAAACAAACCGTTTTCTTTCATAACCGTACGCTTGATTTCAATATTTTATATGTCATTTGAACTGTTAAAAAAGTAATCAAAAGTACACATTTAATTATTTTTTCGTTAATTAATTGGTCAAATGTGAATATATAAAGTGAGAGCTTTAAGCCGTCTTGCGCCCACGGTGTAGCATCTAAGCACTTCTCAGTTGAGGGAACAGAAACTTTTCATCTCATTCCCTTCCTTTAGTTTACAATCAGTTTTCTGATCAGAATTGCATTTTTCAAAAGCGATAGAGCTCCTTGTCATAAAGTCGGTGCCATCAAAACGCTTCTTTAAGATTTTAGCATTGAAGAAATGACACCATGACCTGGAAATTCTCCAGTTTTCGACCATATCGAAAATTCATGGGCCATTCTCAAACAGAGGGTAAATACAAGAGGGTAAACTCCTAGCCAACTTCTACAAAGAACTTGCAGGACTTGATTTTGCATGAATGGAACTTTATCGATATCAGCAGCATTTAGAATTTGATTTCTAGCTTGCCTAAGAGAATAAAGAAGAGATTTATACGGGCTCTGCAAATATCGATATTTATCTCGGGGAAATTTGCCATATTACGAATTTTTCATGTAGGATTTCGTTCTTGTCATTATTTTCTTTTGTGTTCAAGTTAAAATATAAGTAATTGATGTTTCTTGATTTTATTTTAAACATCGTAATTGAAAAATCCGAAAAATATCTCTTGGGACAAAAGTTTTTGTCGCGACTGTTGGTTAAAGGAGCAGAGGTGATCATAAATAATTCAATTAATTATTATTATCTGCACATTTCTCATCACTCATAATTAGAATCAATTTTCTCTAAAATCGATTTCACCATTATTTCTTATTTTTCGCATCTTTACATACTCAAAAATTGCTCATCTTGGGGACCCGACGATGATCAGGATTACTAACGAAAGAGAACTAACGAATGATTACTAACGAATGGTTACTAACGAAAGATTACTAAAGAATGGTTACTAACGAAAGATTACTAACGAATGGTTACTAACGAAAGAGTACTAACAAATGGTTACTAACGAATGGTTAATAACGAATGGTTACTAACGAATAATTACTAACGAAAGATTACTAAAGAATGGTTACTAACGAATGGTTACTAACGAATGATTACTGACGAATGGTTACTAACGAAAGATTACTAAAGAATGGTTACTAACGAATGATTACAAACGAATGGTTACTAATGAAAGATTACTAAAGAATGGTTACTAACGAATGGTTACTAACGAAAGATTACTAACGAATGGTTACTAACAAAAGATTACTAACAAATGGTTACTAACGAATGGTTAATAACGAATGGTTACTAACGAATGGTTTCTAACGAATGGTTACTAACGAATGGTTACTAATGAATGGTTACTAACTAAAGATTGCTAACGAAAGATTACTAATGAATGGGTACTAACGAATGGTTACTAGCGAATGGTTACTAACGAGTGGTTACTAACGAATGGTCACTAACGAATGGTAACTAACGAATGGTTACTAACGAATGGTTACTAACGAATGGTTACTAACGAATGGTTACTAACGAATAGTTACTAACTAATGGTACTAACTAAAGATTGCTGACGAAAGATTACTAACGAATGGTTACTAGCGAATGGTAACTAACGAATGGTTACTAACTAATGGTTACTAACGAATGGTTACTAACGAAAGATTACTAACGAATGGTTACGAACGAATGGCTACTAACGAATGATTACTAACGAATAGTTTCTATCGAATGGTTACTGACGAATGGTTCCTAACGAATGGTTACTAACGAGTGGTCACTAATGAATGGTTACTAACGAATGGTTACTTACGAAAGATTACTAACGAAAGATTACTAACGAATGGTTACTAACGAATGGTTACTAACGAATGGTTACTAACGAATGGTTACTAACGAATGGTTACTAACGAATGGTTACTAACGAATGATTGCTAACGAATAGTTACTAACGAATGGTTGCCAACGAATGGTTGCCAACGAATGGTTGCTGACTGATGGTTACTAACGAATGGTTACTAGAGAATGGTTACTAACGAATGGTTACTAACAAAAGATTACTAACGAACGGTTACTAACGAATGGTTACTAACGAAAGATTACTAACTAAAGATTACTAAAGAATGGTTACTAGCAATTGGTTACTAACGAATGATTACTAACGAATGGTTACTAATGTCAGGTGTCTGTTTAAACTGGCTCGGTGAGTACAGACTACAGAAGGACGGGGATTGACAGGTACAGCACAAGTATGTTGTGCCGGAGGAGCGACCAACAAGATGACGGCTAGGCAGTACCGCCACGACTGACGAGCGGTGCACAGAACGAGATATATATAGGCCTTAACAGGGATGACGTCACTGAGCGTGACTACCACGTGGGTACAGAACAGGCTATAAGATGGTTACGTATGATAACCTAGAGGGTGATAGAAGATCACCGAACACTGACGAATAGTTACTAACGATTACTAACGAATGGTTACTAACAAATGGTTACTAACGAATGGTTACTAACAAATGGTCGTTTGTGATGGTTTTGTAGCTGAAGGTGCCTTCAGGTGTAGAGTATTTGTATTAGTGTGGAGCTAGGAGAACTTTTCAGAGCTAAACTGTAGGCTAGAGCAAAATTCCACCTTTTAGTGCAAAATAACATATAAACAATGTGAAAAATATTTACATTTTATTTTCAATATAAATTGTTTTATTGATGGTGCATTTAATAACATAACGAAAATGTAATCTGTTCAAATAACACAGTAAAACAATTAAGCTGGATACATTTTTAATCCACTCAAATTCGACCCCAAAGAATAGAAATACAACAATTTTAAATGACCGATTTGAACATGTTCCCCCACTTAGATTTTCTTACATTTTTTGGTGGAAGTACTACACTAAGTGTAGATAATATCCCCACAAAAAGAAATTCTGTTGCAATTTTTTCTAGGTCCATCCTTTTTTATACACAGAATGACCGGACTATAGAGGGTGATAGAAGATCACCGAACACTGACGAATAGTTACTAACGATTACTAACGAATGGTTACTAACAAATGGTTACTAACGAATGGTTACTAACAAATGGTCGCAAACGAATACAAAAGGTTCCGTTAATACTGACACGTTGTCGTTTACCTACTAGAAAATCTCTGATCCTTTGGAGTACGTTTCCCTCAAATCCCAAAGACTTCACTTTATGCAACAGCCGCTCATGCGGAACACTGTCAAATGCCTTGGCAAAATCGAGGTACAATGCATCCACTGGCTCCCTTTTGTACAGCAGGCGAGTCCAATCGTTCAACGTAGATAATAAGTTATTGGTGCAGGATCTACCGGCAATAAAACCATGTTGACAATCTGATAGGAGATGATGGTGAGCAGTCAAGTGATCGATAATCCTATCCCTCACAACAGATTCCATTAGCTTACAAACAACACTTGTCAGACTGACAGGGCGATAGTTGTCGGGGCTGCTTTTGTCACCTTTTTTGAACAATGGTGTTACTTGAGCTTCTTCCCAGTCGGACGGCAAAGTTCCTTCGTTCAAGGTTTTTTGAACGAATACTGTCAATGGGCCAGCCAGAACGGTTGCAAATTCTTTGAGCAATCTGGGATGGAAGCTGTCTGGTCCACATAACTTGTTGGGAATTAGAGCTGTCAGGCGCTTGAGAACCTCTTCTTCGTGTATATCAAAACCTGTTAACTTCGAGCCGACTGGGCGCTCCTCAATATCTGGAATACTGTTCAAGTCCTCGTCTGTGAATACACTGCTGAAGAACTGATTATGAACGTTTGCCTTGCCCTCATCAGAGGAAATCTTTCGTTGGTCTACTTTCAAATCAGATATACCGTCCTTAGACTTACACTTTGAACTAGCGTACAAAAAGAAGGCTTTCGGATTCTTTTTTTGCATTTTTAGCAATATTTTTATCGAAGTTTTTTACTGCAGTGCGACAAACTTTTTTAGCTTGATTTCGAGCTCTGGCATACAGGTTATAATCAGACTCGCTGCGAGTTCGTAAATAACGCTTGTAGTCTTATTTCTTGGTTTTTAGCTGAGCCTTAACTGCACTGTTCATCCACTGGGACTTTTGACTCCTCCAAGCGTAATCTTAGGTACACAGGTATCAACTGCAGACATAACCGTGTCTTTGAAAAACGACCATGAATCAGCCACATTCATGTCCTTGATACAGTCCGAAATATTCGCCGCATTCACCGCTTCACGGAGTTTATCATAGTCGCCTTTCGCAAAGTTCAAACGCTCACGCTTCCGAAGCGTTTTTTTCTGCACAACACTTAATACTGAAAAACAATGATTGGTGGTGGCTTTTGCCCAACGGAGCCTCGTGGCGAAGATCATCTATCATTGATTCTTCACTAGTAAACACAAGATCTAGAATAGTTGGGGTCTGTTTACCCCTAAAATGAGTTGGCTTGGTGATGTTATGGATTAAAAATGAGTCTCGCACAGACTCCAAGAACAGGAATGCTGGGTGATTCTCATCTCATCTTGGAGAAAATTTATCTGCCCAGTCTATTTCTGGATGGTTAAAGTCGCCAAGGATCAACGTATGCGACCTGCTGAATGACATGCTCGGTAAAAGGCTGTTTGGTACTTCATTGTTATCAGAGGAGCTGTTAGGTGATTTATAAATGACCCCTATGAGGAGGCTATCTATGCCTTTTGCAGTAAGTTCGCACCACACTGATTCTCTAGCTGATTGATGCTCTGCAGATAACTTAACTTGCTGGGCCCCACATGAGGTTCTAACCCACAGAGCTACACCTCTACTGCACTGCTCTTCATTTAAGTTATGAAAACAATCAAAACCTGGCAGCTGAAATTCAACAGGTACAATTTCCCCCCCGTGATTTTTAGTTAGTGTTTCTGTAATACAAATAATGTCTATACACTCGTTTGCGATCACAGTTAACAGTTCACTTTTTTCGTTCAAAACGGAATCCGAGTTCGTGTAAAAACATTTTAAAACTTTGTGTGCACTTTCACTTTGATGTATGCGGTTACTTCCTACAGTATTTACAGTTTATTATTTGCGGTTACACATAAGTTTAATATCAAGCAAAAAATAGATAGACCCGAGAAAGGATTAGAACGGATAAAAATTACCAAGCACATGATTGATAGGTTCTACGAAAGAGTTTCGTCTTGAGGCGTCGATGAAACACTTGCATCGAAGGAGCCGACGTTACGAAAGCCGGCAGACTGTTTCAGGTTCTGGCGGTGGCGACCGGGAACGATCTTTCACCGACGGTAGATAGACATGAAGATGGAACGACGAGGTCCTTTGTTGATGACGAACGCAATCGTCTAGGCAGATCACACACACGCCGCGCATACATTCCGTGTGTTAAGGAGGCAAAAGACCGTGGAGGCATCGGAACGTCAGAACAGCGACCTTGAACTGCGTGGGCTGCTGCATGCACAGCCGGTAAAGATTGCGTAATAGCGGCGTTACGTGGGCAAATTTTCACTTAATGCACACGAGTTGCGCAGCAGTGTTCACTATAAATTTCAGTTTATAAAGTGCCTTGGTCGGAAGTCAATGGAGTGTGGCATTACCATTGTCCAACCTGGTCGAGTGTGGCATCCACCACGAGGGCCTCGAAGACCGGCCTCGAGAGACAGCGGCTGACGCTACGTATTCGTCGCAGAGCGCCAAAACAAGCGGTGGTGACTTTGGCTACGTGTTGGTTCATGATAAATTCAGAGTCCAGCAGAATTCCCAGGAAGAGAACCGGAGACGCAGGCATGATGAACTCGTTGCCCACGAGAACAGGGTTTGCCTGAAGTTGATGCTGGCGCCGAGCAGTCGAAAACCAAATAAAATCCGTTTTTGATGCATTGAGCTGTAGCCGGTCGGAGCGCATCCAGTTTGAGATTGTGTCCATGAGGACTGACATCCGATATCGCAACGCTGCAGCGGCAGCCGGTGAACAGTAGCCACAAATTTGGGTGCCGTCAGCGCAGATATGTGGATGCAATATACGTGAATCAGTTGTGTGAAATGCGTCGAATTTATATAACAAAATGAGGATCAGGCCGAGATCTGATCCCTGGGGTACGCCGCAGGTGACCAACGATGGCGTAAAAGAAGAGTTCCCTTGTCGAACTCATTGGAACCTGTGATGATGTCGGGTTCAGTTGATAGATAAAAAGTTTTTACATTTATTCAAGAAATCCAACAGTTTAGAATCGCGATCATCATTTGACTATTCAACTACAGAGAGGAGAGAGACTTCACTCTGTCCTGCCGATACAAATAAATGACACAAATAAATACACGTCGAAATGAACAATACAGCAAGATAATTCAATAATCCAAATACAATAATTCATAGACACTTATTGAAGAGCACTAATCCATATTCACTCGTACCTGAGAATAGCGTACTGCAGCCTATAATAGGACACCACAGACGAAGTGCTCTAACTTGACTGGCTAGGCCTTACAACAGGTACTCTTCCGCGCGCGCAGTAGTGCGGATAACCTTCTTACATAATCTATTGCCGAGATAGGACTCTACAGTAACTACCGCAGCACAGTGTCGCGCCGGCCGAATGATACGTTAAGCCGACGCATCACAGTGGCGTGGTCGACCGTGCCAAACGCGGCCGAAAGGTCGAGTTAAGCCAGTGCCGCAATTTCACAGCGGTTTACTCTCGCAGAATGTCTGAAAACACCTTCAGCACAACGGTTTCCGTCGAGTGGAGTTGACGGTATGCAGACTGCAGGCGAGGCATGAGACCGGACTGCTGAAGATAGACCGCAAGAGTTTAGATAAAATCGATAGGTTGAAAATGGGTCGATATGATTTGGGATCAGAAGCGTCAAGGCCTGTTTTTTCAATAGAGGCATAGCCGCATAATATGAGCTGATTTGAAGTTCATCGGAACAGCTTCGTCAACGAGCCAGCGGTTGAAAAGTTTGACCACATAATATGCTGGGGTTAACACATTCCTCTTAGCCGATATATGACAAGGCTAAAATCTCTCATATTAACGTACTCTCCAATACCGCTATTCATATTCCGGACACCGAATAATTTTTACCCAGGCTAAAAATGATCCCTAGAGCTATCGATCGCCTCAAACACGAACTTGGTTTATTCAATCCAATATAGCAAATATTGGTAGGTTATTCAAGAATGTTAGGAAGTATTTTATCCGTCTGAAATGTAACGATGACTCTCGATTTCTATCAAATCACAGAAATATTCATGTCACAATGCAAACTTGTTGAAATTAATTTTCAACAAGTTAGTTTCGCTTAGGATGATCGCATTGATGTTAATATTATTTGAGTTCTTGCCAGTAATGATAATCTTGATCAGCATTATTCCAATAATCTATTCAAAAATCACTCTAATTGACAATGAATGCTTTGTGTTTCATGTTTTCTTGTAGAAACCTATAGTATTCGGCGTACAAATATGGGTTCTTTTCAACTACTCTCCTTCATTCCAGTTATCATTTCATCCTTAGGTCCTTACGACGTCTCTCTAACATTTCTGTGTCCCCAAATGCATGTTCGTGAAACTTACTCCAAGTTACAGACAGCGACGTGTCTCTCGAAACTAAATGCATCTCATCTCTGCCACTTAAATGTAGCTATAGGTTTCTATAGGGTAGTTTGTGTTTACTTTTCTTATGTGTACTTTACTTAATAATTTTTTAAATAACTTCATGATTCAACAAAAGGGCCAATCAAAACAACATTCACGCAGATAATGTATTGTAAATTATGTCGCACAGCTTGTGTGAAATGATATAAAAGTTCCATTGCTGAAGTGTTAAGAAACTATTCCAACCTATCAGGAGAAGAAAAAACAAGTGCAAAGGTTCTAAGAACAATAAGTCACTAAGTTTGAAGTGCAAGGAACGCTAAAAAATCTTGATTTCTCATTATATTCAAGTTCATAATGATTGGTTATAAGCCAGATGCTTGGTTATACGCCAGGACCAGCTTGGGCAGGACCTGCACCAGCTTGTGCAGGACCTGCACCAGATTGTGCAGGACCTGCACCAGCTTGGGCAGGACCTGCACCAGCTTGTGCAGGACCTGCACCAGATTGTGCAGGACCTGCACCAGATTGTGCAGGACCTGCACCAGATTGTGCAGGACCAGCTTGTGCAGGACCAGCTTGTGCAGGACCAGCTTGTGCAGAACCAGCTTGTGCAGGACCTGCACCAGATTGTGCAGGACCAGCTTGTGCAGGACCAGTTTGTGCAGGACCTGCACCAGATTGTGCAGGACCAGATTGTGCAGTGTATTTTTTCGACTCCCTAGCGATGCATGCGGCCTTCTTCAGGAACTGTTTGTGATAGTTCATTATATAAAAAAAGGTTCATGGCATTAAGTGATGCTTCAGTTGTAGTGGAAATAAGTGAAAGAATGCTTAGAATTTCAGTGATGACTCTACGCAATATTATTGCAAGAAATTTGAGAGGTAGCATGATATATGCGACCCAAATTCACCGATAATAATCATATGTACAGAGGCATCAGAAAAGGGGATTGCCAGATCAAAAAAAATCTCGCTGGATAGTCTGAAATTTCCAGACTATCCACGCATTTCCACAGGAACTAAGAATGATTTGCATAATTTTCCACATACTAGTAAATCAAACTATGACTCGGCTTCCAAGTTAAAATTTGACATAAATTCAGTTCGAAATAATCTTATTTCATTGTCCTGCTGAAATAACTTTAAGCGTGTCACGCCAAGACAAGAAAAACTTACCGCGTAGTTCTTGATTTTCATGCCACATTTTTTCACACCGAAGCCGAACTGAGCAGCGTCGCAGCCAGGGCCCTTGGCCCATTCCGTGTACTCGGCTAAGATCTTTGTGTTATCGATGGAGCCAGCAGCGTTCAACTATAAATAAATGTGCTGTGTTCACATTTACTAGGGTCGTAACTTCATAATATATTTAATAACATATGGAATTGTTGTAAATAGATATCTCTCATGGTGCACTAAATATTGCATTGGTCACATTTTGACATGTTCAACACCACAAATAAGGTAAGCTAATATTCAAAGTGGAGTTCATCACAGATGATGAAGAGGCACCTTAGCAACATTTTCAGACTTACGACACCAATTTTTCCCGCTACACATTTCATGAAGGGAGCTGCGAGAACTTCGCACTTGTGATTGTGGGTTATGAACTTGTAGCCTTTGCAGTCAGGATTACCTGCAGAACACGTAAATTGCTACTTATTGTTTTAGATCTCACATGAATTTACGGTGGTTCCAGTCACTATTTCACGATACGTCTCTAGAAAACACCACTAACTAAAAAGACAAGGTCTAAAACTAAGTTTTGGAAACAAAAATATATAAATTGGATGAATTGCCCATAGGTTAGCCGTTAGCGCAATGGTAGAAAATTTTAGATCAACCAAGTGATGGTAATAAATCATGCAATATCTAACCTGCGAGGGCAGTCAAGGCTGCCTGTCCCGCTGGATCAGACATGCAGTCGGGGAATGAAGTTTTCACGTCTGCGTTCTTCAACATGTTATTTAGGTACTTTGCACACCCATTTGCACTGGCGAGAGAAATGAATACAAATTAGTACCTGGTGAGTAATATCAAGAGATGAACATTTTCCATTATTAAAAAGAAAACAAGTAATATCCGTAGCTCTCAATGCAACATTTTTGCAGCTTTTTCAGCATTGATTTGTAGCGGCTATGCAAAATTAGAGCACAAAGCTTTATCATCTAATAATTTAGGATAAACGTGAACAGGAGGGGAGAGCACAGCGTCCGAATGTTATTGCTGAGTTCACTTACCCTTCAACACCGGAGTAGGCAAAAGTTGCCGTGAGAAGAAGGACAACACCGACGGATTTCATCATGTTGGTAGTCCTAAAGGCGTAAGCAGAAAGACGCTAAGGAAAAACGAGTCGCGAACGAAAGGCTGTTATAAGTCTTGTGACTTGGTACGAGACATGGTCTGACTTTATAGCTTTATGATATTATTGAAACAGTTGGTTTTATTTGTCGGTCGCGTGCCTACAGCTGTCTGTCCAGAGATCATTCGTCACCACAGCTAGTGGCATCTAGCTCCACAATCAATTGTTGAAATTTAGATTTAGGGAACTGTTTGTTTGGAAAATTTAAACTTTCTGGTTGAAAAAATGAAAAATATATAAAATAAAGTGGAAATATAAGCGAATATGATGGAATTATGTTTACCTTTTCTAATTTTTTTCCATGGAAAGTTATTCGCTAGAAGAACCTCAATTTCTATTGGAACAAATTTTTTTTCATTACACGTATCTGATAAGAAGACCAAAGCGTTCCTCGGTGCTCAGCGTTGGTTCAGGTGGAGTGGCGAAGCTCGTAAATATTCCAAAGCGTTTGCTAAGACGTCAAGGCTGATAATGCGACTGATGACTTTAAATCGCTAATGATCACAATCTGAGTTTGTTTAGCTCAGTGGTTCCCAAACTTTTTCAGGCTGGCGCCCCCTTCGGCTTCCTAGTGAATTTCTAGCGCCCCCCACAGACACATAAAAAAACAAACGCCTCATTCTTGAAATTTACTACGCTGCAATTTTAAAAGATGAAGGTTAAACTCAAATGTGTATTTCACAAATAGAACCCCATTTAGTGAACCAATATGTTTTTCAGCTGTTTTAACTGTTACAGCACTAGAAATCTAGGTCGTCTCGGGCAAATTTACGGCCAGACTCGTGGCCGGTCTCACGACCAATCTCCAAATTCAATTATCAAGTAATATCTCCCAAACTAATGAACGAAGCTCGATGAAACTTGGAACATGTATTCATCATAACCTAACGGTGATGTTTAGCTCGTGAGAATTTTTAATTTTCACCTTCATTCGCGAGTTATATTGCGATACAGGCTGAAATTCGCAGTGATCAAAGAATTTCTTCCAAACTATACTGAACAGATTTGAACGAAATTTTGAATATACATTCCTAACTACCAAACGGTGATTTTTTAGCTTAAAAATATTTTTTTCGATTTTACCATCGTTTGAAAGTTTTTCTTCATTTC
Organism: Hyalella azteca; assembly: GCF_000764305.2. Lineage (NCBI taxonomy): Eukaryota > Metazoa > Arthropoda > Malacostraca > Amphipoda > Hyalellidae > Hyalella > Hyalella azteca. The sequence continues at coordinate 7,526 of NW_025936639.1, read as the reverse complement.
GCCGTCATTCTTGATTTCACACTTCCTTATATTCGGCCCATATCGCCGGATAATTTGTCGCTTGAATTCGAGGCGATCATTAAATTTCTTCGAAACTACTGAACAGATTTGAACGAAACTTTGTATATAAATACCTAACCTCCCAACGGTGACGTTAAGCTCGTGACAATTTTTCTATTTTGCTTTCGTTTGCGAGTTATACAGATATAGGAGGAACGACCGGCTTTTCTACCGGCCGGTTTAACCAAGAGCCGTTTACGTATATCCGTATAACTCGCAATTAAACGAAGGCAAACGAGCGAATTAAACATCACCGTTGCTAAGGTTAGGTATTTAAATACTAATTTCCGTTCAAATCTGTTCAGTAGTTTGGAAGAAATTTCTTGATTACTGCGAATTTAAGCACGTATTGCTGTTTAAATCAGGAATGAAGGTGAAATGAAGAAAACTCGCGAACGAAGGCACAATCGAAAAAATTTTCACGAGCTAAACATTACCGTTCGGTAGTTAGGACTGTAAATTCAAAATTTCGTTCGAATCTGTTCGGTAGTTTGGAAGAAATTCTCTGATCACTGTGAATTTCGGCCCGTATTACCATATAACTATGGCAAAAACAAATGAAGGCAAAATTCAAAAAATTTTCACGAGCTAAACATTACCATTAGGTCCTTATAATGAATACGTGTACCAAGTTTCATCAAGTTAAGTTCATTAGTTTGGGAGATATTCCTTGATCATTGAATTTGGAAATTGACCGTGAGACCGGCCGCGAGTCCGGCCGTTAATTTGTCCGAGACGTAAACCCAGGAGGGGTTAAAAAACAGATCTGGGTGAAAAAACCATCGTTGGGAGTCATGCGCTGCACGTGTTGTGTACAAATCGTCAAAAACACGTTGGAACTTCTGACTTCGACTTCGGACTATCGCCCCCCTATCGCCCCCTACCGCCCGCTTCTTCCTTACCGCCCCCCAAAATCTTTCCACCGCCCCTAGGGGGCGATATCGCCCACTTTGGGAACCACTGGTTTAGCTGAACTTGCACCCTGACATGATCATTCTGAATCGTAAGGTGTCAACATAAGCCAAAACCCCACTCACACCATTACCCTTGCTCTGAGCTCCGCCCCTACTCTCGCTCCTACCCTCACCCCCGGTGCTAACTTTACCCCTACCCCTAATCCGACCCTCAGTCCTACCCCTACCTCTATAATTATTTCTGACCCCACCCTTCCCCCTGCTCGAACACCTGATGCCCACGTTGCTCCCAACCCTACAACCTATACCGCTGCCCTGAACCTTCGTGATTTAGAGATCGGTTTGACATCATCTTTTCCAACCTTACCCTCCTCCCAAGAAACCTATGTACCTTCAGGCAGACCGAGAGTTAAAAAAGGTGTTTGCTGGAAACATCTCCAAAAGAAATGTGAATACGAGAAGAACGGTGAAGGTTGCACATTCTCACACCCTAGAATGTGTTATAAATTCTTTGATTACGGAAACGGTCATCCAAGTGACATCGGAAACGGCAACCGTTCTGGCCGGCCCATTGAAAGTATTCTTCCAAAAAACCTTGAACGAAGGAACTTTGCTGTCCGACTGGAAAGATCAAGTAACACCATTGTTCAAAAAAAGGTGACAAAAGCAGCCCCGGCAACTATCGCCCTGTCAGTCTGACAAGTGTTGTTTGTAAGCTGATGGAATCTGTTGTGAGAGATAGGATTATCGACCACTTGACTGCTCACCATCATCTCCTATCAGATTGTCAACATGGTTTTATTGCCGATAGATCCTGCACCATTAACTTATTATCTACGTTGAACGAGTGGACTCGCCTGCTGGACGAAAGGGAACCAGTGGATGCATTGTACCTCGATTTTGCCAAGGCATTTGACAGTGTTCCGCATGAGCGGCTGTTACGTAAAGTGAAGTCTTTAGGAATTGAGGGAAACGTACTCCAATGGATCAGAGATTTTCTAGTAGGTAGACGACAACGTGTCAGTATTAACGGAACCGCGTCAGACTGGGCATCTGTGCGCAGTGGCGTGACACAAGGAAGCGTTCTTGGGCCTATTTTGTTCGTTGCTTTTATAAACGATCTGCCAGAAGCAGTGTCCAGCGTGTGCTCCATGTATGCCGACGACACAATAGTTTATAATTCAGTGAAGAATGCGTCAAATAAAGCGCAATTGCAAGATGATCTTGACAGCTTAGTTAACTGGGCTGATACGTGGCAGCTGCGGTTTAATGCTGACAAGTGTAAAGTACTTCACCTCGGGAAGAACAATTAACAGCAAGACTACAGTATGAGAAGACATGGTTGCAACGAGAGAGTAATGATTGAAAAGTCTAGTGTGGAAAAAGATCTCGGAGTTTATGTCGACAAGGAGCTAAAATTTTCTAAGCATGTTGAAACGCAAGCTAACACATCCAACAAAATTCTTGGACTAATCAGGCGCTCATACGAGTTCCTAGATGCAGAAGCGATGAAACAGTTGTTTATTGCTGTCGTGCGCCCGAATCTAGAGTTTGGAAATGTTGTGTGGTCACCGAGATTTGAAAAGGACAAAAATTGAATAGAGAATGTACAAAGACGTGCAACAAGGATAATTCCAGGCTTGAAGGGCAAGTCCTATGAAGAAAGATTAAAGATTATGAAGCTTCCAAGCCTCAGTTATCGACGTCTGCGTGGGGACCTCATTGAAGTATACAAGTATGCTCATGGTTTATACAAGGTCCCCGAAGGATTACTAGAATTTACAACAAGAACCAACACCAGGGGCCACAGCTATAAACTAAAAAAACTGCGCTGCAACTTCTCCACGCGACAAAATTTCTTCTCGCTTCTAATTACCGACATGTGGAACAGCCTCCCCGATGACATCGTTGGCGCTCCAAGTATGAACGAGTTCAAGAACAGACTAGATAAAGCTATGGAAAAATATATGTTCAGATTTGAAATGCCTAGCACCATATCGAACCCGGTGGAAGTCGAGTAGCTATTTCAAACTTTCTTCAGTCGGGAAAAGATCCGGTCAAATAACACGATTTTAGATCTTCTGTGAAAAAGGCACGAAAAGGAAAAGAATCGGCGACAGGCCACATCAGGCCTACACTGCAGCGCCGAACTGCAAAAAAGGTGAGGTTTGCCCTTTCTATCATACTACGCTGTGCTGGAGTATCATGAACAGAGAGGACAGCTCCAAAGAAAACTGTCGTTTCCACCACATCAAATTAAGAAAAAAAGTGGAGAAAATGTCAATAGAGCGAGCACCAATGGTATGCCCTCACAGCAAATGGCGATGCCCACCGCACAGCCCGCCCCTCGCGCTCAGGGATGACAGAGCAACGCTGAGAGAAACACCGTTGGAAGGAGCGGTGATTTACGAGGTGGAAATGAAGGGAGTCAATGGAGAAGGATAGACGACATAACTACTCCATTGAGTAGCCCATGTGCATGGGGCATAGAAGCACGTGAGGGGCAAGAGGTTACCCTCCAGGATTTTTTTATACCTGAAGGACCAAATGCAACATCAAATGTATCAGTTGGAACTAATACAACTCCAGATAAAGTAGCTGCTGGACTAGGACGCTTGGCAGATCGGTGTCGCTGCAGGTAAGAACACCAAAAAGGGAAGAGTCTGGCATTCTGCTGGCCAACATCGAGGGGCTCTTCCCACAAATAGCGCGCCACAATATTGGCGTGCTGAGAGAGATGGTCGACGAGGGTGGAATCTTTATCATTGCACTAACGAAGTGGCACATATGAAAACATATCTTTTATGTAAAAATTGCAATGGAAGGATTCCAACATTATCGTGCGGACCGAATGGGAGGAAGGAAGAAGGGAGGAGTAACTGTTCACCTTAGGAACTCCCTCGCAAGAAGCACGGTGGAATTGAGATCGGAATCTGAAAACTCTGATGGATTTGTTGAGCACGTACTACTCCACATAAAAAACTTGACCTCTGCGTAGCCAAGCCATAGTCTATTGGCGGCCTGCTTGCCCATCGGAAAATTTTAACGAAATCCTGAAGGAAATAGAAACCAGATTGGCTGAACTGGGTCAGAACAGTAACGATGTTGCCCGGTTTAGCCGCGAAAGCGGAACTGTTGTGACACTGCCAGAGAGGTTGCCCACTAGTAGAAACTTCGTGTTGTACTGGTACTGCTGATGTGAGAAATGAACCAGGAGTAATTTAGTCAGTGGATGGGAATTTTGATTTAGTCGTCGGTGGTAAACTGACAAATATTACAGAAAATGGGAAGGCAAGTTACCGTCAATACAGTGAATGTGACAGTGAGTTAGCAACGAATGACCGTATACCGTTAATAGCATATAAGTAGCCACTCAGCAGCTACTCCACTTACCGGCTCGTCCATAGGAACCGTATAATACTGGTCAGAGTTACAGTTTTTTCGGGCGGTATTGCCTCATGATAGCCAAGATGCTATTCCGGTCGCGCTATAAAGTTGTGGCCCAGGTTTCTTAACAAAATAGATCGTTTCTTTTGAAGGCCGGCAATATAAGTGTTGTGGCGAAGTTAGTGGCATTGACTGTAGAGACACTCTCATGTTAACATCAGATGAAAAAATAGAAGCTAAGATTAGCTAATATATGACATAAACCATTGCTTTGTGGCCTCTATATGTTCATAAAATAATTGGCAGCAGCCAGAAGGACTACATATCAAATGCTGACGGAGAGAATCGTTCACTCGCTAATAGAAAACAATTTGCGAAAACGGTGTGTTGTAGTCAACTAGTCAGAGATGGAGACTTTCCGTAAAAAGTCGTACGCTTGAATTTCATGACTATATATACAGTCGGCATATTTTCCCGTGTCGCCATAGGTATGTGAAGTTAATCTTGTTTCCTATTGAATTGAGTTTGTTCACTTCTAATTTTTTGAGAACGAACTAATCTGATGAAAGTGTAATACCGATGTGTATGTATATATTCACTGTATGAGTGTACTATATTAAATCGTTGATAGGCGATATTTTTATTGACAACGATAAGCGATATTATTGGACATGTGCCGCTTAAGCGCGGTGGCTTTGACCAAAACCAGCTCTTGACTCCGCTATAATACTCGTATTTACCTTGGCGGGTATTCCACTATAATGGAAATTGTATTTAAAGACAATGGCTTGTAATTATGTCAGCCTGATATAATATTCGTCAATTTACAAAGGCTGATTCATGTTTTGTATGTTCTATACAGAGTCCAGGGACTGCAGTAAAAGTTTAACCTGCAAAATTTCTAGTAGAATTTTTTCAGATTCTTTCTTGGCACGTCGGCATGACACAGACGTCGGCACAGAACATGACAAAAACTCTTTAAATTGAATAAATACTCATTCCTATCAGGAAATACAGGCAAAAATTATTCATGGTAAGTCCATAACAACGAATTCCCTGTTCTCGAGAAGAGGTTCGAAAACGAAGCGCATAAATATCTTCTGTAAGAGCAGTTGTACTGGCATGTAGACTTTGAGCTTTTATTGATTACTTTGGCCTTAAAGCTTCAGCTGCGACACGTGACTCATGGCTGCTAAAATGAACACAACAAAACATATTATCTGCAAAACTATCAAACTATTTGACAGCAAAACAATCGTGTAAAGGGGCCAAGATAGTTCGTGGACAAACGTGTCAACTAAAAGTAACGATGCCGCATGTCATTATCGAAACATTATGGACTCAAAGTTCATTACGCAGCATGTCAATGGATAAAAATCGCATTAAGAATGACTGGCATCGTTAATCAACTGCCATCATTAAGAAAATCTAAAACCAAACGCGGTCCAAAGAAAAGGTGTAGCGATCACAGAGATTACTGCATTAAATTATTAACTTTAGACTCGGCTGAATGTAATTTGTATTTATTATTAACTTTAGACTTGGTTGATTGTAATTATTATTTATTATCAACTTTCGACTTGGCTGAATGTAATTTTTATTCATTATTAATTTTAGACTCGGCTGAATGTAATTTTTATTTATAATTAACTTTAGGCTAGACTGAATCTAATTTTTATTTATTAACTTTAGACTTGGCTGAATATAATTTTTATTGATTATTAACTTTAGACTTGGCTGAATATAATTTTTATTGATTATTAACTTTAGACTCGGCTGAATGCAATTATTATTTATTATTAACTTTAGACTCGGCTGAATCTAAATTTTTAGGGAGTACGGTACACTGAATGCATTACCCATTTTTGTGTGAATGTTGTTTGATATTTCAATTTGTATTTTTCGAATCTCGCATTATCGTAAAAACTGGAACCACATAATGCTGTAATAATATACAGTATAAAACAATAATATACCCAAGTTTCATTGTTCAGGACTCAGTTTCTATTGGATAGTGTACATTCAGCCATAACATTTATTATCCTTGCGTTGACGCTCCGCGTATGAACATCTTCAAAAACAGACTAGACGAAGCTATGCAGGAGCATATGTTCAGTCTTAAACTGTCTAGCAAATTACGGACCAGGCAATAAGTCCAACAGCTATCTCAATCAATCGTCAGTTATGGAAAGATCGGGTTAGAAAGGCCGGATCCCTTGTGAATCAAGTCACGAAAAGTTCAAGAATCGGCAACTGGCCATGGGCCTATTTCTTCAGCGTCGACACTTCTATTCTATTCTATTAGGAAGACATTGACTGACCTCAAATATTTTATGCTGTAAATTTAACCACATAAAGTTAATGCAGTTTTACATAAAGTAAAGTATTATGAATAATTCATAAGCAAAGAAAACATCACGTAAATTTACAATGTCTTCATCAAAATTAATTCTAAAGCCAGCTCCCTCATCAACTCAAAATTACAATCCTCAAGTACAATCAGCAATGAAAATCAAAATTAACACGTAACAAATTAAAACCTAAGTCACGAAAAACTGTAAACGCAACAACGGAAACTTATATTCTCTATTTTTCAAACTGATGATGGGGTTGTTCTCCGAAACGTTTTCAGTGAATGCATGGTGAATTCACTTGGCGTTTTATTTGCGTTAAATTCTTGATTGACTTGCGATTTAAGCAGACTAATGATAGAGGAACTTAAAATAATCGCGGCAGCATGCCAATAAATGATCTGCCGAAACCATGGCGCCAGCTTGTAAATGTCGGTTTCATCGTTGCCAGTTCTCATGAAACTAGTGACGTGAACTCATGTTTTGTAAAATATCGGTACGAGATGTGGGTAATATAGGCACGAGATGTTAGTAATATAGGTACGGGATGTAAGTAATATAGGTGCGAGATGTAAGTAATATAGGTACGGGATGTAAGTAAAATTAGAGCAAACTCCGTTTTAGGCTGTTTGCTTTTAACATTTTAAAGCTCTATTTGATCTTTGGATTGTTTCTTCCTCGAATTTAATCGTAGCGATAAAGAAAAAGGAAGAAAGCGGCCTTTGGCAGCTTTTCTACCGTTGACCTTGAGTGGTGCAGCAGCCAGCCGGGGCAGTCTGCATGCCTTTCAATCGTCGCTACGCTGTCACGCGTG